>NW_015090868.1:5789322-6065401 GCF_001431845.1 Calidris pugnax | reverse complement strand
TGCTGTGAGGACAGGCTGAGAGAGTTGGGGGGGTTCAGCCTGGAGAAGAGAAGGCTCCGGGGAGACCTTAGAGCCCCTTCCAGTCCCTAAAGGGGCTCCAGGAGAGATGGGGAGGGACTCTTGATCAGGGAGTGTTGCAATAGGCCAAGGGCGTAATGGCTTTAAACTAAAAGAAGGTGGATTTAGACTAGATATAAGGAAGAAATTCTCTCCTGTGAAGGTGGTGAGACCCTGGCCCAGGTTGCCCAGAGAAGTTGTGGCTGCCCCATCCCTGGAAACACTTAAGGTCAGGTGGGGTGGTGTCTGAGCAACATGATGTAGTTGAAGATGTCCCTGCTCATTGCAGGGGGGCTGGACTTGATGGCCTTTAAAGCTCCCTTCCAAACCTAACTTCTCTATGATTCTTTTATTTTAAAATGCCAGCAGGAGGCAGAGGCTCAGGTGACGTACACTCCGGACATTGATTTCAGTGTGGTCTGAATGATGTATGCTCCAAAAATGTGGCCCAAGGTCAGTAACAATATTGACAGAAAGAGTACCCATTCAAAGTAAATACTAAAGATAAGTTAGCATTGCAGGCACAGTAATATTTAACACAAACTGTTGTCTTTTGGGTTTATGTTTTTTGAGTTTGGTTGTTTTTTGTTGGTTTCTTTTCTTTTTGGTTTTTTTTTTTTTTTTTTTTTTAGTAGAGCATAGACCTTATCCATTCATCCAGACCTACTGTATGTTCAGGTATGTAATCATTATTGCAACTGATATTCAGTGAAAGGTTTTCATAGCAATGAGGAGGTATCGATCTATTTATGGATTGTGTTGTGTGGTTGATTTATTTGATTCTTTGATTTTATATAACATATACGAGAAGCAGTGAGTGCAAATCATTTATTCCCTAGGTTGAGGATAGTATCCACTCAACTACCAGGGCAGAGTCGGGATTAATAATGAAGTTTTGATGGAATATTGCTCCCAGTCTAAGCAAGAATAAATATTCTTCTGTAAAATGAAGCAGAAATTCTCTAAGTGCTTATAAGCTTTATTGCTTCTTGCAACGATAAGTAAAGGACAAAACTCTTGTTTGCTTTTTTATGTTTCTTTGTATATCTCGTAACTGCATTTCACAGCTGTAATTTATAATTCTTTGTGTCATTTAGAGTTAATGGCATAACAGTGCACCTGTAAATCGTTCAGTAATAGTAGTAGTACTTTATATAACTTATGCACCCTTGATGGAACATATCCTAAAGAATGTTTTTGTGGTTTTTTCAGGATGATTTGGATTTATCAGACTTTTCATTTCATTTTCTTACTTGCTTCCGTTTACAGTGGTAAGTAAATACGTAATTCCTAAGATAGGTTGACAGTAGCAGAGCTCTTCCAGAAGGGGAGATGATGAGTAACCGCAGTCTGGTCCCGAGAGCGCTGTCTGGATGCTGTGGGTTGTGCTCAGTCAAGTCTGGGTAACTCGCAGGGGCCCAAAACACTATTGCAATAAGTGGGAATAACCCCAGAACCAATTGTTTTATTGTAAAGGTTTTTTTAGGATTCTTTTGATACACTGGATAATTGGGGGTTGTGTAGGTTTTTTCAGTGTCATTCTGTGTTAATGATTTACTTTGTTCAGTTAGCAAAGCACCCTGTGCTGATAAATTCTAACTAAGGCCTAGTGCAGGTTTATGTTCAGTAATGTATTAACTGTCCTCTCGGAGGACAATTAGGTAACTCAGCTTTTTAGCAAGATCTGTTTGATAAATGCAGTATTATCTAAGAAATGGTTTACGTGGATCGCAATTTCAGCAAAACTAAAATCTTGGAATGTTTCTGAGGCCTTGGAAATGTATTTTTATTAAATTACAATATTCAGAACTGGCGTAGTTTTACATGGTACCTAGTTTTACTGATTGAATAAATGTTTTTGTGTGTGTTAATTGACACTAGAAGAAGGTAAATAAGATCCAAAATGTCAGGTACAGCAGATACTTTCATTTTGCCTTTAGAATTCACTTAGAGTGCTCTAAGTAATAGAAAAGGCTTTTCTGTTAATACAATGTTGGGCAAAGGAACTCTACTGAGAATAAGAAATGCCAATTTTTTTAGACAAAGCTCATGAAAGTATATACACCATAATATTCTGGTTGTTTATAAAGTACAAATTTTGTGTTAACAAGAAATTAACTTTAAATATTAGCGTATCTTGCACATATATCTAATAGTTTCTTACTTTTTCCTTTTTTTGTGGTAAATTATATTTTGCCTATGTGCAGGATACATAGAATTCCTTAAGCATCATTTATAATCACACTAACAAGTAAAATACACTTGTAATATTTTAAGACTGTAAAATCCACTGTGACAGTTCCTTTTGTTTTCATTTGAAATAGCTTTTGGTAAAGCATGATGGCTCTATAGTAACAGATTAAGCAGTTACATAAATGTTTTCAGTTGGGTTTCCTCCCATTCTGTAAAAATAATGCATTTAGTCTTTGTCTTTTACCTAAGGGAAAAAAAAAAAAAAAAGCAAAGCGGTAGTTGAGCTCATTTTTGTTATAGACGGTTCCTGTGACACTCCTGTAACGGTATTTTCTTTGTTGTGAAGCAAGTCAGATGGGGTTCGAGGTGGATTATGAGAGAGGAGAAGGTTTATAAAATGCTGTGAAATCTATGGATGGTGGCACCACCTGTGAATTTGGCCTCAGAGCATCCCTAAACAAAACATGAAGCAAGTCAGATGGGGTTCGAGGTGGATTATGAGAGAGGAGAAGGTTTATAAAATGCTGTGAAATCTATGGATGGTGGCACCACCTGTGAATTTGGCCTCAGAGCATCCCTAAACAAAACAGGACTGTCTTCACATAACAAGTTTCTAACCCTTTCTGGTCCCTGCACTTCCTTCTGGTTTTCCTCTTACGGCTGCTCTGCCTTGGAAGATGCTTCTGCTGCTCCTGAGACCTGCCACCAGTAGGTCCCTTCCCTCTCTGCCCTGTAGGTCTGCCTTGGGGCCCTTCCTGCTGCTGGAGCTTCTATCTCCTCTCAAGCTGCCCTACTCCAGCAATGGATATGGGGCAGAAGACACCCCAGAGAGTTCTGTTTTTGCTTGAGAGCAAAGACAAAACTCTTGGAGGAGCTGTACTACTCACCCTCTTCTCCTGCTAAAGGACCCTGTCTTAAAAGCAAGGTCAATGACAAAGAGGAGTGGTGGCTTCACCCTCTCCTGAGGAACCCAGCTCTAATAATTTATGCATTTTGTTATTCCATGTCAGAATGTGTGACTCAGGTCTATGAAAATACGTATTTCCAAGGAGGAGACCTTGCTACAGTTTTCACACCGAGTGCTAATTACTGCCAAGTAGTGTGTACTTACCATCCTACGTGTCTGCTCTTCACCTATTTGCCAGCAACATGGACCGAAGATCCTGAAAAAAGGTAAAATGTTCATGTTCGTGTGGCTTTTGCTGGTTTCCTGCGATAATTATAGGAATTCTGTAGCATTTTGACAGAAAATGGGCACACAGGGAAGGCTACAGGGTTGACGTGGAAAACAATGTCTTACTTTTTTAACTCACCAGTTTTAAAGATATATTTGCTTACATTTGAAAGATTAAATTTGGCAATACCCAGTCTTTTACACTCACATGCCAACCCTTCCAAGGAAACCAAGCTGACTGTCCACCCTTCCTCTGTACCACCTATTTATCGTTGAGGGACAATGTGAGCAATCTCACATGTCCAATGGTCCCCTCTACTGCTCCACCCACACCTCAGCATATTTTTCTTCCAATTAAGTGAATCTATAGCATGAGAGGATGAGGCTTTCCTCCCTCTCTATGCCCAGAACTTTTCTGTCCTCCAAACCCTGGGCTGTGCTTCTTGCTTTAATGAGACCTTCTGGAGCTCCCACAAACACTGTCTATTCTCACCTGCCACCAAATGCGCCAGGGCTGACAAAGCAGATGCAGCTCTACCCTATTGTTCTCCAAATGGCACTTCTTGTCCAAATTTTAATGTTGAGGGCTATTGGACAGTCTGCATTTCCCCTGAGGAAGGTGAATTAGGAAGGACTGTGCTGTCCTGCAAAAGCTGTGACCTGCTGCTGCGTTTTGAAACAGGTTTTCCTGCTACTTAAAAGACAGCGATACAGAAATGCTGCCGAAAGTGGATATGGAAGGAGCCATCTCTGGACATTCCTTAAAACAATGCAACATCCAAATTAGTGGTAAGATATGGTTATTGACATGTATGAATGTTGGGCTCTGTATCATGTAGCAGAAGTTAGATAAACAGCATTTTCAAAACAGGAACAGAATTAGGGAAGCAGCCAAGCAGTGATTTGTATGACCTTTGCCAGATTTCTTTCAAACACAGTTGACAAAATATTCTGCTTCAGCCCATGCTGCCCACCACCGAGGCTCCCTAGATGAGGTAACTCAAAAATTATCCTCCTCCAGTCACTGCTTCATTTGCCAGAGGGAGATGGGAGCACATGCTTTAACTGATAACTCCAGTTCCAAGGATTCATTTACTCCTACAGTTCTCTATAAATCTGTAGAGCAGATGCCCAGCAAAGCAGAAGTACATAGTCATGGTGATGTTCTACCTCCATGATTCTCTGTAATAATTTATTAGCAGCTCCACCTTCTAGTGTATGTCTGCAAGGCACAGAGTCTTAGTGTCAGCATGCCATACCTGGGAGTTATCAGCAGGCGTGTTTAAAGGCTATTAAATGTGTTGTTTTAAATATGTTTTAAACTTGCACCATCATAATGATTTTATTAATGGAGAGCAGCTTTAAACATAGCACGGTACTGCAGAAAAACAGGGTAAGGAAGAATATATTTATTCAGTCCCAGGTTTTATTGGCATAGCTCCCCAATACGCCAGGGCTAAATGGGTCTTAATTTATGCAAGTTGTCCATTGCAGCTATTGACAAAAAAATTGTGCTTGCTTTTGGTTGCCACTTGCCTTTCAGAGCAAGCCCTTTCCTGCAAACATCCCGTCAAGGTTATATTTGAGTAGCTTTGACCCAGCAAAATAGATTTCAGTGGGATGTTATTCTTTATGCTATGTAGACTAATTGATATCACTGGACTTAACGTTATAATCAGACAAATGTCACTAAAATGAAAATCTACCCACGTATGCTAACAAACCCACTAATGTTTGGCTGGCTTGTGTTCTGTGAAGAGACTCCACTGACCATGAGGCAGATCTTCAAGGCCAGGCTGGACGGGGCTTGGAGCAACCTGGTCTAGTGGGAGGTGTCCCTGCCCAGGGCATGAAGCAGAAATTCTCTAAGTGCTTATAAGCTTTATTGCTTCTTGCAACGATAAGTAAAGGACAAAACTCTTGTTTGCTTTTTTATGTTTCTTTGTATATCTCGTAACTGCATTTCACAGCTGTAATTTATAATTCTTTGTGTCATTTAGAGTTAATGGCATAACAGTGCACCTGTAAATCGTTCAGTAATAGTAGTAGTACTTTATATAACTTATGCACCCTTGATGGAACATATCCTAAAGAATGTTTTTGTGGTTTTTTCAGGATGATTTGGATTTATCAGACTTTTCATTTCATTTTCTTACTTGCTTCCGTTTACAGTGGTAAGTAAATACGTAATTCCTAAGATAGGTTGACAGTAGCAGAGCTCTTCCAGAAGGGGAGATGATGAGTAACCGCAGTCTGGTCCCGAGAGCGCTGTCTGGATGCTGTGGGTTGTGCTCAGTCAAGTCTGGGTAACTCGCAGGGGCCCAAAACACTATTGCAATAAGTGGGAATAACCCCAGAACCAATTGTTTTATTGTAAAGGTTTTTTTAGGATTCTTTTGATACACTGGATAATTGGGGGTTGTGTAGGTTTTTTCAGTGTCATTCTGTGTTAATGATTTACTTTGTTCAGTTAGCAAAGCACCCTGTGCTGATAAATTCTAACTAAGGCCTAGTGCAGGTTTATGTTCAGTAATGTATTAACTGTCCTCTCGGAGGACAATTAGGTAACTCAGCTTTTTAGCAAGATCTGTTTGATAAATGCAGTATTATCTAAGAAATGGTTTACACGGTTCACAATTTCAGCAAAACTAAAATCCTGGAATGTTTCTGAGGCCTTGGAAACATATTTTTATTACATTACAATATTCAGAACTAACGTAGTTTTACATGGTACATAGTTTTACTGATTTAATAAATGTTTTTGTGTGTGTTAATTGACACTAGAAGAAGGTAAATAAGATCCAAAATGTCAGGTACAGCAGATACTTTCATTTTGCCTTTAGAATTCACTTAGAGTGCTCTAAGTAATAGAAAAGGCTTTTCTGTTAATACAATGTTGGGCAAAGGAACTCTACTGAGAATAAGAAATGCCAATTTTTTTAGACAAAGCTCATGAAAGTATATACACCATAATATTCTGTTTGTTTATAAAGTACAAATTTTGTGTTAACAAGAAATTAACTTTAAATATTAGCGTATCTTGCACACATATCTAGTAGTTTCTTACTTTTTCCTTTTTTTGTGGTAAATTATATTTTGCCTATGTGCAGGATACATAGAATTCCCTAATCATCATTTATAATCACACTAACAAGTAAAATCCACTTGTAATATTTTAAGACTCTAAAATCTACTGTGACAGTTCCTTTTGTTTTCATTTGAAATAGCTTTTGGTAAAGCATGATGGCTCTATAGTAACAGATTAAGCAGTTACATAAAATGTTTTCAGTTGGGTTTCCTCCCATTCTGTAAAAATAACGCGTTTAGTCTTTGTCTTTTAGCTAAGAAAAAAAAAAAAAAAGCAAAGCGGTAGTTGAGCTCATTTTTGTTATAGACGGTTCCTGTGACACTCCTGTAACGGTATTTTCTTTGTTGTGAAGCAAGTCAGATGGGGTTCGAGGTGGATTATGAGAGTCAGAAGGTTTATAAAATGCTGTGAAACTATGGATAGTGGCACCACCTGTGAATTTGGCCTCAGAGCATCCCTAAACAAAACAGGACTGTCTTCACATAACAAGTTTCTAACCCTTTCTGGTCCCTGCACTTCCTTCTGGTTTTCCTCTTACGGCTGCTCTGCCTTGGAAGATGCTTCTGCTGCTCCTGAGACCTGCCACCAGTAGGTCCCTTCCCTCTCTGCCCTGTAGGTCTGCCTTGGGGCCCTTCCTGCTGCTGGAGCTTCTATCTCCTCTCAAGCTGCCCTACTCCAGCAATGGATATGGGGCAGAAGACACCCCAGAGAGTTCTGTTTTTGCTTGAGAGCAAAGACAAAACTCTTGGAGGAGCTGTACTACTCACCCTCTTCTCCTGCTGAAGGACTGTCTTAAAAGCAGGGTCAATGACAAAGAGGAGTGGTGGCTTCACCCTCTCCTGATGAACCCATCTCTAATAATTTATGCATTTTGTTATTCCATGTCAGAATGTGTGACTCAGGTCTATGAAAATACGTATTTCCAAGGAGGAGACCTTGCTACAGTTTTCACACCAAGTGCTAATTACTGCCAAGTAGTGTGTACTTACCATCCTACCTGTCTGCTCTTCACCTATTTGCCAGCGACATGGACTGAAGATCCTGAAAAAAGGTAAAATGTTCATGTTCGTGTGGCTTTTGCTGGTTTCCTGCGATAATTATAGGAATTCTGTAGCATTTTGACAGAAAATGGGCACACAGGGAAGGCTACAGGGTTGACGTGGAAAACAATGTCTTACTCTTTTAACTCACCAGTTGTAAAGATATATTTGCTTACATTTGAAAGATTAAATTTGGCAATACCCAGTCTTTTACACTCACATGCCAACCCTTCCAAGGAAACCAAGCTGACTGTCCACCCTTCCTCTGTACCACCTATTTATTGTTGAGGGACAACGTGAGCAATCTCACATGTCCAATGGTCCCCTCTACTGCTCCACCCACACCTCAGCATATTTTTCTTCCAATTAAGTGAATCTATAGCATGAGAGGATGAGGCTTTCCTCCCTCTCTATGCCCAGAACTTTTCTGTCCTCCAAACCCTGGGCTGTGCTTCTTGCTTTAATGAGACCTTCTGGAGCTCCCACAAACACTGTCTATTCTCACCTGCCACCAAATGCGCCAGGGCTGACAAAGCAGATGCAGCTCTACCCTATCCTTCTCCAAATGGCACTTCTTGTCCAAATTTTAATGTTGAGGGCTATTGGACAGTCTGCATTTCCCCTGAGGAAGGTGAATTAGGAAGGACTGTGCTGTCCTGCAAAAGCTGTGACCTGCTGCTGCGTTTTGAAACAGGTTTTCCTGCTACTTAAAAGACAGCGATACAGAAATGCTGCCGAAAGTGGATATGGAAGGAGCCATCTCTGGACATTCCTTAAAACAATGCAACATCCAAATTAGTGGTAAGATATGGTTATTGACATGTATGAATGTTGGGCTCTGTATCATGTAGCAGAAGTTAGATAAACAGCATTTTCAAAACAGGAACAGAATTAGGGAAGCAGCCAAGCAGTGATTTGTATGACCTTTGCCAGATTTCTTTCAAACACAGTTGACAAAATATTCTGCTTCAGCCCATGCTGCCCACCACCGAGGCTCCCTAGATGAGGTAACTCAAAAATTATCCTCCTCCAGTCACTGCTTCATTTGCCAGAGGGAGATGGGAGCACATGCTTTAACTGATAACTCCAGTTCCAAGGATTCATTTACTCCTACAGTTCTCTATAAATCTGTAGAGCAGATGCCCAGCAAAGCAGAAGTACATAGTCATGGTGATGTTCTACCTCCATGATTCTCTGTAATAATTTATTAGCAGCTCCACCTTCTAGTGTATGCCTGAGAGGCACAGAGTCTTAGTGTCAGCATGCCGTACCTGGGAGTTATCAGCAGGCGTGGTTAAAGGCTATTAAATGTGTTGTTTTAAATATGTTTTAAACTTGCACCATCATAATGATTTTATTAATGGAGAGCAGCTTTAAACATAGCACGGTACTGCAGAAAAACAGGTAAACTTGCACCATCATAATGATTTTATTAAGAGGAGAGCAGCTTTAAGCATAGCACGGTACTGCAGAAAAACAGAGTAAGGAAGAATATATTTATTCAGTCCCAGGTTTTATTGGCATAGCTCCCCAATACGCCAGGGCTAAATGGGTCTTAATTTATGCAAGTTGTCCATTGCAGCTATTGACAAAAAAATTGTGCTTGCTTTTGGTTGCCACTTGCCTTTCAGAGCAAGCCCTTTCCTGCAAACATCCCGTCAAGGTTATATTTGAGTAGCTTTGACCCAGCAAAATAGATTTCAGTGGGATGTTATTCTTTATGCTATGTAGACTAATTGATATCACTGGACTTAACGTTATAATCAGACAAATGTCACTAAAATGAAAATCTACCCACGTATGCTAACAAACCCACTAATGTTTGGCTGGCTTGTGTTCTGTGAAGAGACTCCACTGACCATGAGGCAGATCTTCAAGGCCAGGCTGGACGGGGCTTGGAGCAACCTGGTCTAGTGGGAGGTGTCCCTGCCCAGGGCAGGGGGGTTGGAACTGGGTGATCTTGTTCCTAGAAATATATGTGAAATATGATGTAACTGAAGTGAGTAGGGGATGTGGAATCTGGATTGTGAGGGCTGTGGCATATGAACTGCTGTCTTTTGGGCAGTTTGGGGTGCAGGGTGAGGAAACGAACAGGAGCATGTTTTCAGAACTTGGGCCTCTCTTTTTTCACAGCTTGCAGCCCAGATGTCCACAGAGGACTGGATATGGAAGGGAAAGTTTATGATGTTGCTATGGCTGACAGCTATCAACAGTGTCAAAAAAGATGTACCAATGACAACCATTGTCATTTTTTCACGTATGCCTCAGAAGCATTTCACGATGCAAGCTTTCGGTAAATACAGGTTTGATCCCTCTCCTTGGACAGCGCTGTGCTTTAGTAGAGTAAATCTCAGAGCAATCTAAGGTGAGAGAATTTGTTCAAGGAAATAATTTTGCCTTGGTTTGTCATCCTTGCAATGTTTATTCAAACTTACAGATGGGAAAAGGTCTGTAGTAAATTAGCTTTCATTTGTCCATCCATGAGGAAGACAAACTTGATTATCACAGCACTGAAAAAAAATATATATATTAAAAATCTTTTGCAGACATTGAAATGCAAATGACATTGGTAAGGGTGCAGCATATTGCTCTGTTAAATCTTACTCTGCTTATTGCTCTGAAAATTAACATCGTCAGAGCAGCCAGAGAAATTCTTTCATTTGTAAGAGGACTATTTTTGAGCCATTAATCTACTCAATTTTACAAGTTAAACATTGTTCAGCAAACTCTGTTCCTCATTTGAAGATTGTTCTGGAGATTGGCGATTGCTCTGGCCCGTGGCCAGAACACACACCATGGTGGAATTATGGGGCCAGGAGGATGGTGTCAGCTAAGGAAGATGGACTGTTGTCTTACTGCTTTCTTTATTCTTTGTCACTCAGTAAAAAATGCTTCTTGAAACATACCAACCTAGGAACTCCAACCAGCATAAAGGTGCTTGATGAAGTTGTGTCCGGATTCTCTTTAAAGCCATGTCAGCTTTCTGAAATAGGTAACTAATTAAAATCTCTGCTGATTCCATTTAGATTTAAGGGTTATGGATGATCAGGTGCTGTCTATCTTGGACACGTATGAATGTTTCATTATGTAAAAGAATTCTAATATAAACTTATCCTTGCAAATATAGTTAGTACTCTCAGGCACAAGGAGGTTTGGGTCTTTAATTTTTTTATTTTATTGTTTGTCTTATGAAAACAGTTGCCTGCTTTGAAGATATAAAGAATTCTTTTATAAGATTAGCTTGATGAAATTACATGTTATCTTTGTACTGTGGATACAAAAATGAAAGACAAAATCCCGTCAAAGTCAAAGATCAAGCAGAATATAAAACTTTCTAAATTCTGTTCATATACTTTGCATGCACTTAGAAAGGTTTAATGAAGGCCTTCAGCTTCCTGATATAATTGGCTAATATGAAGGGCTGTATTCTGTGTTTTGTGGGTGATTTATGATGAAAGCAGCGTCTGTGCTTATTCCTGCAATCATTACTCAGGCAAAACTCTCAAGAGTGCAAGATCAAACAGTTTGTATTATACCTTCTTATTCTCAATTTAAACATCTTTCACTTTTTTTTTTTTTTTTTTAAATTCTACCTCCACCTTATCTTGCTGTCTGGTATTTTCCCTTCTTAATGGCAATGTTGTTCTGCTTCTGTATAGCCTTATTTTAAGATAGTTTAGTTTTCCAATATAAATCACATTTTTAACAGACTGTATCTTTTTTTCTATATCAATATGTTTTCTTCAGACTCCGCTAGTCCTAATGTAGGAGTAATCTTTGGAAACTATTGAAAAAGTAGTTTTGTTCAGAGCTTAACAATGAAGATACTTAAAGAAAAATGAAGTCTGAAGAATAAAAAAAGGAAGAATAAGTTTTGTGAAGAGAAGAAAAATCAATTTAGTTCTTTCCTCACTATGCATATGAGAGAGAATAGAGGGAAGAAATTATTTTTCAAAACTCTTGCATTAAGATATACTAGAAAGACACATATTTGTGGCTAGAAAAAAAAATCACAGTACTCAGGAGAGTACAAACTTTGAGAAAAATCAAAGCATATGCACAAACAATGTGATTTTAAGTTAAAAAAAAATAAAAAATCAAAAGCCACTTTACCAAAGACATTTATGGTTTGTGACAGTGATGACGTGGCTGTAATGATCCATCACAAATTAAATCAGAATTTCTGAAAGCTTGTGAAGGTCACTCTTGTTCCTACCTGTCTTTCCTTGCTTACTGTGTCTTGCGAGAAAGGCAAGGGGAGAGAGAGAGAAGGAATAAATTATGGTATCACAGAAGCCTGGACAGTGCTACTGCATCAAGAGGTCATCTGTCCTAACCCAAGGAAGATCAGCTGTACCCATCCAGACAGAGATTTTCAAATGTAGTCATAAAATCTTAGTACCACCTTCTGCCTTTGGTGTTTTAAATGTCTGAAATGGGTTTATTTGAATATTTGTTCTAGGTGGGGTTCTTTTGACTGTATTTGGGCTGTCTAGTGCTACATTGTATATATCCCAGTGTCATCATTTTAAAAATAGATGCTTCCCCTTTCAATTGACCCTTATTTTCTAGTCTCCCGATTATTTTTTTTCTGCTGTTGTTATTATGTAATTGTTGTCCTTTCATGCTTATGTTTTTTGAAAACCTCATCAAATTAAAATGAGTCGCGTTAAGCTCTACCTCTTCCTTTTACTTTTGTTCTTTCCTGTAGTAAGATATTCCCGGTGTGTTTCTATAGCTCCTTGGGTAGTGTCCACTTGGCTGTTGTGCTTTCTCAACAGCTGAATTTCTCTGCTGCCACCAAGCCTTTTGCTTTGGATCATTTCACCTTTTCTACTGTCTTTACAGCTTGATAGTTTCAAGATATTTTAAGATAGTTTCAAATTGGTGCTTCCTTTTTTCCTCTTCTTACTGTTGCAGTTGGGATTTTAACGCGAACTTCAAGTATATCTTTGGTGAAGGCAATTCATTCTTATCTTTCTAAACATGCTGGTGCTTCCTGGAGCTTCTCTATCCATGGTCTGGTGGTGTGAATTATCCTGCCAAGCCTGTTATATTATTTTGGTCATGTCAGAGGGCAGACTGTACATTTCTCTGGCTTGTTCTGCTTGCTTTTCAAATAGCATTTAATAAAGTGCTAAGAGGATCATCCCATTATTTTTATTCTAGTCTTCCCATGATCCTCTTAGATATACCCATTACCTTAATTATTTCAGGCTTTGCCTAGATTACCATGATTTATTCCTAACTGTGGATTTGTATATTGATCTCTACTGTTCCTAGTTTAAAGCCTTCCTATTAGGTTAGCAAATGTATTTTAACATTTTAACATTATTCTAACATTCTATCATTTTTCTTCTCTATATCACCCTTATTCCCTCCTCAGTAGTCCTTGTCTGAGTTTGCACACTAAAAAAATGTTCTTGAGAAATAGTCTTTGGTTAAAAAAATCTTTCTATTCGTCGTTAAATACTTGGCATTTTGATATTTTGTTCTTGTGTAATACAGATTGCAAAATGGACATTTTTGAAGATCAAGAATTTTCAGGAATGAATATTACAAGCTTTTTCACTCCCGATACGTCTGTCTGCCAAACTATTTGTACATATTTTCCAAAGTGCTTGTTCTTTACATTCTTTACCAGGGAATGGCAAATAGAATCCCAAAGGTGAGTATCACAACTAACTTTAACTCTCTAAGTAGATTTTTTTTTTAAAAAAAGCACATGGTCTTTTTTAACCACTATTCTTTTATAATTGGGGAAATTTTATTTAAAAGCTTATTTTCAGTAAAGCACAGCTTTTTATGTCTTGTATCCATAAGTTTATAATTTCTGATGGACATTTCATCTGTTCTCCAGCATGATCAGGGTTTAGTATTGCAGCAGTGTATCTGGTGTTAATCTGAAAACAATTATATGCACCAAAGAGATAATGAGCCTCCAGGTTGCTTAAATGACTTTAAAGCTGCATTTTATGAATTTATCAGAAGAGGCATCTGTTTCCTAGAGTATTGTTACATACTTGAAAAAAAATTTGATAAAGTTAACACCTTTAACAAATATTTCTGCTGAGCTTCCTTCTTTCATACTGAGCAGTGAGAATAGTTAAAAGTTTACGTACCATGCAAAAAAAACAGAGAATGAAGTTTTAAAGGAATTTCAGAGAGAAGCAAAACTGAGATCACACACATCATCTAAAGTCACCTCTCTACAAATGTATAAATACTGTGCTATCACTAGTAGCAGTGTCATATGTTATTTCATAGAACTGCTAAAGGCCTCTCTGAAAATTTAGTGTGAAATAGTGCATTTTCATATGAAATCCTTTTACAGATAGAGACTTGGGAGAAAAAACACTTTTAAGGAAGCACCTTCCCTTACCAGTACCTAAACCCTCTCAATTGTAGGATGTGGGAACGGATTTAGTTATTGTAAAAAAAATTTCATTTTAGAAATCTTTGCCTTCTGAAGACATCAGCAAGTGGAATACCAGAGGCACTTACATCACGAGAAAATGCTGTATCTGGCTTTAGTCTCCTGAATTGCAGAAGATCCTTTCCCGGTAAACAATAAATTACACTAAAAATACTAATTTTGAATTAATCAAATTAATAGACTAATTAATTAATTTCTGATGCTTGGAACGCACTCATTCTTGCAGCCTGCAATTCTCGCACTTACACGCATATGAATTTTTTGGGAGAGGAACTCAATGTCACTTATACTAAAGGACACCGAGCATGTCAGCAGGTTTGCACTGATGTGATCCGCTGCCAATTTTTTACCTACTTTCCCCTCCAAGATTCATGCAATGAGGAAAGGTGAGACACGTTTTTTAAAATGTTTAAAGATTGCTGAAATAATGATTCTGCAGACTTGGGAAGGGGGTAACATATGCCTTCTGCATCAAAAGTACTAACTGAGTCTTTGTGTTAATTCATTGGCAGAAAGTGTGAGTGTCACTTAAGAATGTCCTCAAATGGATCTCCAGTCAAAATAGTACATGGGCCAGGAAGGATCTCAGGATACTCACTAAGATTATGCAAAAAGAAAGCCAGTACTGGTAAGTAAAATTTTCATGTAGAAGAGGTGATGCTTAGAGGGCTGGAGAACCTCTCCTATGAGGACAGGCTGAGAGAGTTGGGGTTGTTTAGCCTGGAGAAGAGAAGGCTCCAGGGAGACCTTAGAGCAGCTTTCCAGTCCGTAAAGGGGCTACAGGAGAGATGGGGAGGGACTCTGGATCAGGGGGCGGAGCTACAGGAAAAGAAGGAATGGTTTTAAACTGAAAGAAGGGAGATTGAGATGAGATCTCAGGAAGAAATTCTTTGGTGTGAGGGTGGTGAGAGCCTGGCCCAGGTTGCCCAGAGAAGCTGTGGCTGCCCCATCCCTGGAGGTGTCCAAGGCCAGGCTGGATGGGGCTTGGAGCAACTTGGTCTGGTGGGAGGTGTCCCTGCCCAGGGCAGGGGCTTGGAACCAGATGATCTTTAAAGTCCCTTGCAACCCAAACTGTTCTATGATTCTATCAGAGGCAGTGCTTAAGTAATTTCAGTACAGGAAGCCAAAACCTCATTATTTTTTAATTAAAAAAAAAAAAAAAAAAGATTGCATTGAATTGGTTGCATTGTCCAAATGGGACACCTTGTGAAGTTAAAGAATGATGAGGAATGAGAACATGTCATGTATCCTCTTCTTTGCAGTAGATCAGTCCCTATTCAGGGGTCCACAGTTGTCTCATCTTAATTTTTCATTGGTGAGTGCAAATTATCTTTAAGCACAGTTTTGAATTATTTCTGTAGTGTGTATGCAGCACTCTGCAAGAACAATTAGGATCGTGGGAGGGACAGACTCTTCCCCTGGTGAGTGGCCGTGGCAAGTCAGCTTGCATGTGAAGTTGTCTCGTCAGAGACACCTCTGCGGGGGCTCCATCATCAGCAGCCAGTGGATTCTTACCGCTGCCCACTGCATCATGAGGTGAGGCCAAAAATTCAATGTACAAATAAAACCCCAAAATTTCATCCGGTGTGTGAGAGAACTTGAGATCCACCTTTCAGAAAAGTAAAAATGAGGACTAGAGTAAAATAACCAAAGGGTGAGCTTTTAAAGTAGACAATTCATATGCTTAACTTAACTGGAACTCTATACTTTGTCCCTTGTAACGTAGTATTGTAATACTGATGCTAAATTATTTTAATGCATCTAGAGACAAAACTTTAAAGCAGACACCAGATACCTGCAGAAAATTAGACATTCTCATGCATTATAAGTTTTTTCTTACTGTAACACCATATCAAGTAAAATCTGTTGCTGGGTTACTCCATTTCATAAACTTGGTGCTCAAGAAATGGTACTAATCTGAAAGCTACAGCAACAGGGTGCTCAGCAAGTTGTTTGCTGATTTATTTGCAATTTATTTGACCAGGACACAAAGTAAACCTCTGTAGAGTTCCCCTTAGGCTGCTTCTGGTACCTGAGATCCAGATCCCAGTTGTCCTCGTTTTTCTTTAATAGTTTGTTGGGGGTTTTTTTGGATTTGTTTTTTTTTTTTTTACAAATTTTATCAATCATTCAATTAATACCTTATTTTTATGCAGGTTTCAGCTGTATGAACAAAATTTAGAGCAACCAATACCCCAGGCATTGCTCATTTACAGCAACATGTATAGTCCATAGTGTTAATGGCCATTAAATACCATCAGATTTGGGCGATGAAAACACCTGATTTAATTGTCATGCAGGTGATCAATTTTCCATGTGGGATTGTCACTGCCTATAAAACAGGTTATTCTGTCATTTACAGAGTTAGAATTGTAAGGCTGCTATTTAGCCTGATGGGAGAGAAGGGACGGATAACATAAAATGTTTCAAAGAGGGTGTTGACCCGGCAACATGGTCTGAAATCAGGCACTTTTACTCAAGCAGTGTAGTAGGTTACCTGTTATTTTTTTTAGCGTGGAATAATATTGGCAGTATTTTGCCTCCAGTGACAAGCCTTATAAAGGTGGTTAAACCCTCTAAAACCCCCATATAAAGAACATAATTCTCTACCTGCTATGCAATGTAAAAGTAACCTGTATTATAAAAAGCAAAGGGAAAATGCTTGAAAAATAAAGAAAAAAAGACTACTTTAATTGAAAATTAATAAGTCTAACTTACTGTTTATGAAAAAATATATCAAATATTCAGAATTGTCAGAAAATTTATTTAGGACTAGTTTTTTATCTTCTTCATTGCATGTACCAAAATTTTTAGACTGCCTTGATGGTAGAGTACTACAATGACCTATACCTTAAAACTTACTTGAAGTGAAGTTGAAACATGAAGATTAACTGGAACTTTTTAATGTAGATCTATGATATCACGATTTCCAAACTCTATTTACATTTATTTTGGTGAGTAGTTTCATTTTCATAATAAGTGTCTGAATAACACTAGAATTTATATTTCCAACCCTATTTTGGTTACTAGAAATGTTGTTGTGTTGGAATGAATGGAAAGAATCTCATGTATTTCTTCAGGGCTTACATTAGATGCTTGAAAATGAAAAAAAAAAATAAAATAGGAGAAGAGAAAATGAGAAAATAGGGGCAACAGAAGGGGAAGGGGATTGAAGGATCAGGACAATGGGAGTCTGAACATAAAGGAGAGAGGAAACTGATGTGTGAATGCAGATATAGATAGGAAGAGGAACAGAAGGAAGAGAAGTGAAGGGAATGGTTAAAAAAACCCACTTAGTTTTGTTAAAAAGAAAAAGTTTTAAGTGTGGAAATAATAATAAAAAAAAAATAAAAGAATGACCTCTGTGCTGTTCACTGTTCACTCAGGAGTAATAGAAGATGTTGGCACCTGCACACAAACTCTAACTCAGTGCAAATCTTTTGCCACCGACTGACTGTTTGTCTTTTTCCCTCAGTCGTAAGAACCCCAACATTTGGCGTGTTTATGCCGGTATTTTAAAACAATCAGAAATAAATGAGGATACGCCCTTCTTCAAAGTGGAAGAGATTATTGTTCACCCTCAGTATAAATACGCACAGACTGGATATGACATTGCTTTAATGAAACTTGATAAGCCTATGAATTTCACTGGTATGTAGTGTGTCGCAGAGGAATTCTGAAATGTGCAGGATGACGTAGGGCTGGCGTTGGTGTGGCAGTGCATGACACCTGGGCTGGCTTCCTTTAACGTGTGGTCACTGGGGTTTGAGGAGAATCCCATTCTGTTGGCTTTGAAAAGAAAATGGGTGGCTTTTAGTTACGTGGCTGGAGCAATATATATTATAAGGGACAAAGCATAACGTGGAGGCTGTCACCAGGGGTTGTGTAGGTGCCCACAAAAACCCTTTAATGTTGTAGTTGTCTCTGGTCAAACTAATATTTTTATCATATTTTAGATCTTCAACTCCCTATTTGCCTGCCATCAAAGGAGGATGCTAACATACTTTATACCGACTGTTGGGTGGTTGGATGGGGTTACAGAAAAGAAAAAGGTACAGATTTAAACAGTGAGTTCTTGTATTTGCAAAATTTATGTGGTTTTAAAAATAAATAAAAAAAAGAAACCCCCCTTTTTTTAAGAAGAAAATTCTGCTATGATCTTGGCTACCATTATTGCTATTTGGCTAGCACTATAATATAATTCTTAATTGGAATCTACTTTCATTAAGACATCATGAAACATAAATGAAAGATGTATGAAATTATCACTGAATAACTCCATGCTCTGACACCAAAATTAGATTTTATAAGTTTTTTGATTCAATAATTTAAAATATGTAAGAATGGAACCTTAAATATATCCTATACAGCCCTCAGACAAAAACCCTTTAATGTTGTAGTTGTCTCTGGTCAAACTAATATTTTTATCATATTTTAGATCTTCAACTCCCTATTTGCCTGCCATCAAAGGAGGATGCTAACATACTTTATACCGACTGTTGGGTGGTTGGATGGGGTTACAGAAAAGAAAAAGGTACAGATTTAAACAGTGAGTTCTTACATTTGCAAAATTTATGTGGCTTAAAAACTAAAAAAATAAAAAGAACCCCCCCTTTTTATAAAAGAAAATTCTGCTATGATCTTGGCTACCATTATTGCTATTTGGCTAGCACTATAATATAATTCTTAATTAGAATCTACTTCTATTAAGACATTACAAAACATATATGAAAGATGTAGGAAATTATCATTGAATAACTCCATGCTCTGACACAAAAATTAGATTTTATAAGTTTTTGGTTCAATAATTTAAAATATGTAAGAATGCAACTTTAAATATACCCTATACAGCCCTCAAGTACATTTCCTCAGATTCTAGCTTATTCTACTGGCAAAACCCAGTATATATCTGGATTGCACACTGCTTTTTGTGCTCCCAGTTGAAAAAAGCCAACAGAGTTATCACTGAACCGTGAGGTTTTGAATTATAATCAGCAAAAACTTTTCTTGTTGTGGTTTTTCCTCAGATTCTAGCTTATTCTACTGGCAAAACCCAGTATATATCTGGATTGCACACTGCTTTTTGTGCTCCCAGTTGAAAAAAGCCAACAGAGTTATCACTGAACCGTGAGGTTTTGAATTATAATCAGCAAAAACTTTTCTTGTTGTGGTTTTTTTTTTTTACATGATTTTGTTCATATGACTTTAGAGATCAGAGATTGATGTATGTTGCTTTTATGATTCTGAAGGTTGATTATAAACAATACCAATGACCTTTGTATTTTGATAGTAGATGGGATTTGAACTCCTCTGACTTTATATGGAGGTAGGCCAAACAGCTGTTAATTATAAAAGTCTGGGTTTACGTGTATTTATTTATTTATATGTGTAATTAATAGGGGTGTGTATATATATATATATATATGCACACATACATGGGTGTGTTTATATATATATATGCACATAGAGATATAAATAGTGTAATTATACCCCTTCCTATTTGAAAGCTAGAGTTCAAAATGAAATCTAACAAATTTAGATAGGTATTGTACAGGCAAATTTCTTCTGTTAATTTTTAAGAAAAGTCTGCTCTTAAATGCTCTTATTTACTGTATGTTCAAATGTTGTCCATCCTATAAACTACTAGGGCATGGCACAGCACAGGTTTGGCAGCTGGGAGATTCCAAATCTATTGTAACACACAACTAAGAAATAATTGTTAGTAACACAAAGCAAAGATCTTAATGGGAGGGCGGGTTCCAAAGGCCAATGTCCTGAAAGCAGATGGGATTTGAACTCCTCTGACTTTATATGGAGGTAGGCCAAACAGCTGTTAATTATAAAAGTCTGGGTTTACGTGTATTTATTTATTTATATGTGTAATTAATAGGGGTGTGTATATATATATGCACACATACATGGGTGTGTTTATATATATATATGCACATAGAGAAATAAATAGTGTAATTTCCTTTATACCCTTTCCTATCCATACATGGGTGTGTTTATATATATATATGCACATAGAGATATAAATAGTGTAATTATACCCCTTCCTATTTGAAAGCTAGAGTTCAAAATGAAATCTAACAAATTTAGATAGGTATTGTACAGGCAAATTTCTTCTGTTAATTTTTAAGAAAAGTCTGCTCTTAAATGCTCTTATTTACTGTATGTTCAAATGTTGTCCATCCTATAAACTACTAGGGCATGGCACAGCACAGGTTTGGCAGCTGGGAGATTCCAAATCTACTGTAACACACGACTAAGAAATAATTGTTAGTAACACAAAGTAAAGATCTTAATGGGAGGGTGGGTTCCAAAGGCCAATGTCCTGAAAGCCATAATTACACGAGGATTTATTGCAAATCAAAAAGGAGTTTTGAAGCTTGCTCAGTCATGAGACATAAAATGGCATTATGAAAACATTCAAATTAGCAGAAAATTCACAGAAAAAGAGGAAAATCAATGTCATGAGCATCTAACAACACTCTAAAAGCAATGGCGTCCCCCTTTGTCATATCACTGTATAGGGATTTCTAGTTTTTAACTTTTATTTTGCGAGAAGCAAACATTTCTCTCTTGATATTCCCTGTTACAATAGGTCGTGTAGAAGATATTCTTCAGAAGGCCACTGTTCCCCTGATGTCAAAAGAGGAATGCCAGGCAAGGTACCGGAGGCGCAAAATAGGTGACAAAGTGATCTGTGCTGGCTATGATGTAGGTGGAAGAGACGCTTGTAAGGTAATGAAAATAAATAGTATATAGTTATATATTCCAACCATTTGTTCAAATATATAATTGAATACAGTAATTATTTTTGACTTGTCATTAGAAAAATATGGTTATCAATAGAGCTGTTGATTAACGTGTTACTTTTGCATGTCAAAAGCACTGAAAATCAAGGTATATGCAAAAAATATCTTACGTAACATTGAAATCATTAGGGATAGATTGCATGGATAAGAAAGTCTGAGTGCGCATATATAAATATATGTAAGATCTATTTAGGGAATAAAACAGTATTCCTTTGGAGTATCAGAAATCCAAAGAGAGCAAATACAATATATCAAAGCATTTCTCCAATAAAAGCAGGTTTCTTATGTGATGTTTTTATTTCTTGACATTAAATACAGTACAGGAAAGCTTATTTTAAAACATCCACTGTGTACAAACCAGAAGGGAGGGTGCAAGCAATGCTATTAAAATTCCCCAGGGAAGGAGGGCTAGAGACAACTTGAGCAGATTGCTCTGTTCGTTCTTAGAATTGAAAATGTCACAACAGTGGGAGTTCAGAGAGCCAAATTCTCTGCTTGAGTGTAAACTCATGCACATACATTAATTTAAATATTCTGGGTTAATTTAGGCAAGAAGAAAATAGTCTAATTAGTAAGATTAAATTCTCTACCAAATACAGTAGTTTTGTTTTAAGCATTTAACAGTTGACATTTTAATGTTAAATTTTACTGTTGCTACGATTGGTATTGGGTACTT
Source organism: Calidris pugnax (assembly GCF_001431845.1). Lineage (NCBI taxonomy): Eukaryota > Metazoa > Chordata > Aves > Charadriiformes > Scolopacidae > Calidris > Calidris pugnax. The sequence goes on along the minus strand of NW_015090868.1, from coordinate 6,043,919 downwards.
AAGAATAAAAATACTTGGAGCTGGGATGTAATTTTTCCTCTATGCCAATTAAGCTTTCTTTGTCTGATACAGTGTATCAGAACATGGAGATGCTGTTGTATAAAAATAACACACTTGCTATTGTCTCAACAACTCACAGCAGCTATGGTAAAGAACCTTATGTTCAGAAAGATCAATTAGGAACAGGAAAAGAAAACAGAGACGTGTTTTATCCAGGGGAGAACAGTGTCACTTCAACAAGATAAACCATGAAGAGAATGAGGGGTTGTGTACTAAAACCAAGGTCATAAGAGGAAACATTGGTGAATTTAGTATTTTTCTCACTTGCACACGTAGTCTTCTTTAGGTTTTAAATCGTGTCTATGTAGATAAATTAAAAAGACCCAACAAATGAAACACGGTAGACCAGGAAGTGGAAATTATTTGCAATGACTGGAAAGTATTCAGAAATCAATGTGCTATGAAACCAGAAAAACTGCTTCAGTGCTCTGTTAATTGGCCGTAAGCAAAAGTAATTGAGATCTAGGCACTCACGCTGGTGTTAACGCTGAACGACGCTGCTTATAATCGAGGTTTGCTTGGAGAGAGAAGTACTGACAAGTGCTGGTCCTTGCCTGCCCTGTCTTTCTCCTGTGATGCAGGGAGACTCGGGGGGGCCGCTGTCGTGCAGGCACGAGGAGGTCTGGTACCTGGTGGGCATCACCAGCTGGGGCGAAGGCTGCGCTCGCCCCCGCCAGCCGGGGGTCTACACCAACGTCGCCGAGTATTCAGACTGGATCCTAGAAAAAACGTCCTGACGTTACCCAGTTACCCACTGACTCAAGGGGATGTCGTGGAATCATGACCCTGGGAGCAACGTGATGAAGTGTATGAAGGTTTTTTATTTTAAAAATGGTGCTTCTTGTTAGCCTGGAATGTAAAAGACTCGATTAAAAAAGTAGAAAAGCAGGAACGAATGAATTTTGCCATCACTAAATAAAAAGCAGTAATAAAAATGAACTCTGTGGTCGCTGCTTTGGCAGAAAAAAAGAGAATAAGTTTGAACCATTGATTTCTTCTGTCCTTGCTGGCATTAAATGTGAGTGGATGAGGTTGCAGGGCATACGTAAAGCTGGGAGCTGCTCCTGATTTCTGAGATGTGGTCACAGCAATGGAGATTTTCCTCTTTGTCCAAATTTGGCAAACCAGGTACAAACTTAATAGGGGTTTGTGGAAGGGAAGCTGAGGCAGGGAGAAACCTATACAGTTGTATAAACCTTTTTTCCTTAGGGAATTAACCAAAAAAGTGGCAGTACTACCTGAGAAGACCTTGGCTAAGTCTTCAGTAACATTTTTGCAAGCATGGTAACAGCACTGTCTTTACATTATTCTAAATTATGTTAAAATTTTTGTGATAAGAATTATAATGCGGGCCTACTTCCCTTGAAGCAGAATATCCAGAAAGTCGATTAAAGAATCATCCCCTTTAGAGATATCATGTGTCATTGGTCTATGCCACAATCTATTTAAATTTTCCAGATCCTTAGCTCCCCTTGACTCAAGAAAGAGCTTTCTATTCCTTTTTCTCCTTTTTTCCTTTTATCCTTTCTGCTTATTTTGTGTCAGGTAGCAAATATGTTTTGTGGCTGAAATTAACACTAGTGTGAGAAACAGCAGTCAAAAATGTATTATTTTCCCACAGTAAGAGGCAGAATTTCACACTGAACCAGAAAGAAAGGCACAGGACTCAACATTTGTCTTTGCTGAACTTCATAAGCTCATTTCTTAATCGTCTACATTAGTTTAATTGCTGAAAATATGTCCTAGAGTGCTAGTCATAATTGCTGCACACCCACAGTGGGTATTTTGTGGAGGTAAACAGCAGGAGCAGCTTTACAAGTAAATGAGGTTGTGAAGATTAGAAATTAAACATCTCAAATTTATGGAGGAAAACAATCAAGCTGCTGAAAAAGACTTCTGTGTTTAATTTTTTTGATGCTTTATTTGCAGCTAATGCTGAGGAAAAAAGTAATTAGACAACTACAAGGTTGCAAGGAGTTGTATCTGTGGCTAAGTGTCCAAAGAGCCCCTGGGGCACCTGAAATTCCAAAGCTGTATTCAAAGCCTGAGGTTTCTTTTTTTTTTTTTTTTTTTTTGGTTGATTTGGTTTATAAAGAATCAAAATTCAAAGCAGGTAGTTTGCAGCACTGGGGATATGCTGTGCTTGAAGGTCTCCTGCTTTAGAAATCCCTGCGGTGGCTGTAGATGTTCAGAGATTCAACAGGCAAAGTCTGGCAGAAGCAGAATAGGAGATAAAGGTGGTGGCTGATGTCCTTTTCATGCTCGGTTTAATCCACAACTGGTTTAAAGTATCAGGAAACCTCAGACATGCTGTCAAAAACCTAGAAACTTAAACAAGGGACTGAGAGTAGGAAAAAGCAGAAAACACAGCAAAAAAAAAAAAGATTCTGAGCATTCATATGTGGTTCTGTCCTCATGGGGAAGGAATGAGAACAGCTGGAAAAGAGCTGCTGAAGAAACAAAGGAATTGCTCCAGTATGAAAACAGAGACTGAAACTCTCTAAAGAGGAATCATCAGGAGACCATCCAAAATACCCATCTGCCGACACTCAGGCTGTGTTTGCTAAAGAGCAGGGTGCAATGTCAAACTGATAACCTTTTATGCTTTCTCATAATAATGCTATCATCACCTCCTTTTCAAATGCACGCAAAATGCAAAAAGCAGAAAACACAGCATTTTTTTTTTTTTTTTTTTTTTTCTTTTTTTTCTTTTTTTTCTTCCTGTGTGTTTTGTTTTGTTTTCTGCTGTGGGACTTCCAGGGTTGTGGCTACCACAGTAATGAAGAGGAATGGCAGCTCACCAGCCGTCTGTAGACCTCTGGAGCTCCATGATTTATTTCCCTGGGGTGTACCCGGTGACAGCAATATGTCAGAGGTAACTTAGCTGTTCCTGTGGAAGGGATAAGGGATCTCAGTGGCCGCATACATCCTTCATGAGCAGCTGGGGACCAGATAAAATACCCTATCCTGGTATATTTTCACCTAGAGCAGATACTCTTCAGTGAAGTTTTGCATTAGGCGTCCGTTCAGCCATCACAAATTCCTGATAGCTAAAAGTGAGTAACAGGAATAGATATTATGTGGAGAATGCAGGAGTTCCTGGTAACTATGTGATGTCCTTATGACTTCATTTGAGAAGAACTACATGAGGGAATGTCTGACCTTTCTGTGGATTTATACACCAGCATAATATGTAATTCATTGAGACCTTTAGACTCATAGATAGAAACATATTGGAGTTATTAAGTTGCTTAGGCTTTCTGGTATCAATAGGTAGCTTGCCCTAAATGAGAGGCGGTTTATGACCTTTATTCATTCTCCCTTCTCCTCTACCTCCCTGGGGAAAAGTAATTTTTAAAAACCAACAACCACAAAACCTATCTCCATCTCATTAAAGAAAAGCCTGGCCTTATACTTTAAACCTGTCTCTGTTTATGTTGTTACAGAACATAAACATCAGTGCTTTAGTTGTTATTGTGATTAATGGCAAGTGTCTCTGGTGGTGCAAGTGCCACTGTGGATGTATCGAATGGCAGCATTAGTCTGTCCTGAGTTTTTGTACAAATAAGGTTCCCTTATCCCAGAAATTTACAGTCTTGTTCAGGCACAGATGAAACATTTCATATGTGCTGTGGTTGTCTGGAGAGCAATTAGTTCCTAATAAAGTAAGGAAAACTGTGGTGCTACTCAAGCGGACTCTTTACCTTGTAATAGCCTTCTCTGTAGTCATTTTAATAGAATCATAAACTAACCCAGCTTCCCATTAAACCAGTGTTGTGTGGTGTTTGCTATCACTGCTGATGCTTTGCCTAATGTCTCAGGCTGAAGTAAGTCTTTTTTAAAGTGATCTGGGCTGGGAATAAGATGAAATGAAGTCTCTCATGCCTTCCGCCCAGGAGAACTAAAAAATTCTTACAGGGAAGATGTATAGAGATCACCAAGTATGCCCCCATTTCCTCTGCTTCCCCAGAAGAAGGAAGGGAACAATTTGATACGAACTTTCAGTAAAAGTGTTATTTGTTCTGTGAAAAATTGTTATTTGGCTGTGACAAAAAATGCATCTCAGATGCTGCAAAAGAAGGAACTGGATGGAATGAAAATTCATGATGGCGGTCTTCATAGTAGGAGAACTCAGTTAAATTAAAAATTGGTTTCATATTCTCTGCCCAATTTCTAGTAGATATGGAGGATTCTTTGGAAAATTGTTGCTAGCTCATTTTGTTTATGAAATATCTGAATTATAATATATTAAAAATTCATTTCCACTTCAAATAGAGGGCAACATTAATTTGGCTCTTTGAACGATAACAGCAGGTATGAAATATTACATTTCCTGCAATAGTAAATTATTTGTTTTTCCTGTAGTCTTTGTGTTGTAAATGATGTTACAGATATTTATAGATGTACTAGAGTTACTGTGGAGTGTTGTATGTTACAAGTTTTTTTTCATGAGAGTTATGCAGTGGAGATGTAAACCAGTTGTTTTGCATCTTAATATTTCTTAATTTTTGTAGGATCCTAGAAAAGAGAACTGGAGAAAATCTTTAGCAATTAACAACTGCACAATCAAGAGCCCCTCAACTCTATTCATGAGTAGAGTTTAGCCTCTAGCAACAGAGGTTCTACAGCCACCTTGCACAAGGTATTCCAGTGCACAATGAGCTTTTCCACTGCAAAGTTTTTTCCTTGTCACTGAATTTAATAATCTTTCCTGCAGTTTAATTCTAATACTTCTTGTGCTACCTGCAGCAGAAATGGAAAATGGGGAGAGGGGAGGTTGGGGTTTTGTTGTTGTTGTGTTTTCTTGGTTTTGTTTTCTGTAGCCACCCTTCGTACTTTTGATACTCCTTTCTCATCACCATGTGATGTTAGCCAACATTGAGTCCATTCCTGCATTTCTGTTAGCTGGTTTGTTTGTGAAGACGAGGAAGGGGGGATGATGACACTGAAAGATGATGACTATACATACAAGAAGAGATTAAAAGGAGCTGACGGGAACTAAAGCTGAAGTGAAATAATTGAGAGAAGAGCTGGAACAACCAAAAAGAATCAGTGCATGTTGAAGACAGACCAGGATTGGGGGAAAGTATAGAGGGGAAAGACAAAGGTATGTCAACTTTAGAGCTGCTTTTCTCTCTGGGCTTCCTGGTATTTCACTGTTTTGACAGATGACTTGAGTCCATAAACTTCGCTGAATGTAGCTAATTTTCTGAACTCTCTTGTTGGAGAAACTGTAGTGAACAGTTAGTAACACATTTACGCTGTTCATATTGGATGAGTCCACATAATCCACAACTTTGGACTTCAAAGAATCCAAAACTTTAAGATGGGCTGAATGGGCTGGTGGAAGCACTAAAATAACTATAAACATAGAATCATAGAATCATCTAGGTTGGAAAAGATCCTTGGGATCATAGAGTGCAACCATCTACCCTACTCTACAGAGTTCTTCCCTACACCATATCCCCCGACATCACATCTAAATGACTCTTAAACACGTCCAAGGATGGTGACTCAGCCACCGCCCTGGGAAGTCTATTCCAGTGTCTGACTGCTCTTTCTGTGAAGAATTTCTTCATAATGTCCAGTCTAAACCTACCCTGTTGCAGCTTGAATCCATTCCCTCTTGTTCTATTGCTAATTGCTTGTGAGAAGAAACCAGCACCGATCTCTCTACAAACATTGAAGAAGAATGGAATAGAGAGGTTGTATACTTCTTTCCAGAAAAGGTATTCTGCTTATCTACAGAAAGGTTTGTATGGCTCTCAGTAAGACTCTGATTTCTTTAACATTCGATGCATGTTCAGCTAAAATTTCAGGGAAAAAGAGAAGTGCTTCAACAGATTCTAAAATAACTTTCAACATCTTGTCACTAGGTGGCACTTTTGCTCTAATTTGTCCTGTGTCTAATAGCTAAGACAACAAAATGAACTTGTTCTACTATAGCTTTGATTAATGTGAGTATGATTAGTAGATCTAAAATGGTTATTTTCATTCCTACAGTTGATAAATAATAGTAAATAATTAAATTAGCATCTTCATTTGTAGAACTCCGAGAGTTCAAAGACTGGATAACTTTCCCTCCACTTTCCTGCATGATGCAGGGAGGTTAAGAGACAGTAGGACATAAAGGCTGACCAAATCAAGCCAAATAATTTGCCCATAGCTAATGGGCAAATTTGTTCCATAGCCTATGGAACCCAAAGATGAGAATGTGACTTGTTAGTCTCCAGCATTTGCTCTGGACACAACCCACGGGGACCATGCAGAACAAGGTCCCAAGTACTACAGGTTTTCAAGAAGCAAATGGGTAAATAATACCTTGCTTGTTCTACTACAACTCTATAATTTCAAAGTGGTCTTTAATCTTCGTAAAACTTGCACCTGTCAGCAGGAGAGAGATGTTCTTCCTGTGCAGCAGTGAACAAACCAACCTTTTAGAGATATTTGTGGATTAAAGAAAAACTAATGGCCTTACCTTACAGCAAGAAGGATGCTAAGAATAACTGTCTGGGGTAAAAAAAGTGAAGCAGTGAGTAGGGGAAAGTCTGGGATATTGTAGAACTTCCATCACTGGAAGTATTTAGGGCTGGGTTACACCGTGGTATAACAGGCCCTGCCTTGCACAGGGCAGGTGGACTTGGCCAATCTTTCCTCCAGCTCCTGCCTGCCATCACCAATGGCAATACAAAATCATGGGTTTGGTTTTTATTCTGTAATAGATGTGCCTTTTTGGACTTGGAATATCTTCAGAAGAATATTTGGTTGGCTGGTTTTTCTTACCCATTTTTTAGCTGGTTCTTTCATTCTTCTGCAAACAACAGAATTTTTTATTATGGACTTCTTTTCCTTCCCTGCAGTTTTGTTTGTTTAGAAAGCTCAAGTCCACTTAAAATCACAATAAAGTGAAAGGAATAAATTAAAATGAGAAGACAAAATAGATCTAAATCTAACTAATCTAAAAACATGAGTTGTGCCAGCCTGGTAAACGTGATTTTTGCCATTACCAGGAGAAATCACCCACATTGTTCTGACCGGGGTGTACAGGGACCCAGCACTTGTCTGAGCCTTGGCTGGAGCTGGTTGTATCTTGGTTTAACAGTTGTGCAGTGGTCAGTGACTGCTGCCTGACCCGTGTTAGCTTGAGAGATGGGAAACCGTATGTGGCAAAGGCCCAAGAGCCCAGTGTGCAACAATGACCAGCTCCCTGGGGGTAACAGGGCTGGGGGGAGCATCTTTCAAACTTCAGCTAGGAAGCAGTGAGAAAGAAGCAGACAGTGATAAAAAGCATAGAAAGATAACTTCAAGTCTTTGGGATCCCCACCATGAACATCATAGTCCTCCCAGTGAGGGATGAGGATGTTGATGGTGCTGTACATGCAACATCCCTCCACTCCTTCTCCTCCTGAGAACCTCTCAAGGAAGCCTGAAACCATTGACCTTAGGATTGAAGAGGACATGGGAATGACAAGAACACTCTGGAGAAAAGAGGTACGTAGCAGGAAGGGCTATTTTCTTTCTATAGCAATTTTCCCTGTATTATTAACGAAGCTTTTCTGTGTTAATTGGATAACATGGGTTATTAAGCTGGTAAAACGCTAGCTGGGCTGGCAATACATTTTGAATGTGCACTTGCAGTGCATTCTCTTCTGCCCACAAGCAGATTTTTTTCAGTGTGACATAAAGTAAATGCAGATGTACCTTGGGTCAGGGAGGCATGCAAGGAAAAAGTAGAAAACCATCTCAAGGTGGTAGCAGAACTTCAGTTTGGAGTATTGTCATCCATTGACTGAAAAACAAAAATACCACTCCTTTTGCAACTTTTTCTGTTGCTTCTGACCTCTTATATTACTCTGCATAATATGATGGAAACTCATCTCATTTAGCCTCCAGGCGCTACTTAATGAAAAACATTGGTAAAATAGATAACTCATAGTGTCCTCATAAATACAGTTGATATTGACATACAAAGATTTTGTACTCGGTTGGTATTGATTATTTTTTAATTTTCTACAGAATGTGCTGTATTTGATATTCCTTTTAAAGCTGCAACTGCAAGATTCATAGGACTGGGCTGGAAGGTCACCTTTACACATAGAAAGTACATTTCTGTCTCTTGTGGTTGCAGGGGAAAAAGCTGAAAAACATGACCTATGGCCATCCTAGAGGCTTACAAACTACCATTAGTATTTGTAAGCACTTTTTCTGAACAAAAATTCTCCTGATATTAAAGCTTTTTTCATTATTTTCAGAGATCTGACTCACAGCCATCACGTGTGTGAATCTGACAATACTACTTCAGACCAAATGAAGGGTAAATCTCCTGAACTAAAAATATAGGCCAAATGTTCCAGCAGAAGTTAAATTCAGCAAAATCTGACCTGAACTTATTGCACTCCTTTTTATCTATACCACAGACTTTTGTAAATGATTAAAGCAATAGAATCCTAAAATAGCAGATTGGAAGGGACCTCAAGGATCATCTGGTCCAACCTTTCTTGGCAAAAACATGAGCTAGACAGGATGGCCCAGCACCCTGAATGTCACTGATGCTGATCCCTCAAAGGTCAATGTTGAAACACTCCAAACCTGAGAGTAGCCTCAGTAGACAGGCCACAGATTATATGCCAGAATTTAGTGGCATACTACTTTTCCCTTCCAGAAGTGACCTCTCTGTATCAACAAGAGTGAGACCTACAGATATAGATAAAAATTACACTCGGAAAAGAGATGGGTAAGATAATCTTGCAATTAAAACTGGAATATGAAAGAGCTGACTATTTGGAGCATGGCATTTACTCTTTCTTTGCTTCAAGAGTATCACTTAAAATGCCTCTCTACCCTTCTTTGCTCTGGCTTGACTGGGGAAGTCTCCAAGGTAAAGAATAATAATATTTTATCATTAGGAAATTATAACAATATTTTCAGCTGCTGTTTCTGTGCTCTGATTGATGGAGAGACTTCCAGTTGCGGTATTTCATGGGTGCATTTGCAACGCCGTGATGACCATCTACAATACTTCAGGGCAGACAGGGTTATAGAGAGAGAACTCATGTTTCCTAAATGCATTGTCTAAACACAGGGGATACCCACGGCAAAATGACTCACGGCTCCCTGGTAAGTGAGACACTTATTTTTCAGTGAATTGCCTTCAGAACCTTATTACTCGCATTACTTGTGCTGTATCGTGGCACCAAAGCAGCCTCTTTTTTGGTGTATATTTTGATGCAGTGCAAAAGGTTTACTTTATAACACATCTAACACATGCTGGTTGATTTATTCAACCAAAAAATCTAGATTATACCCTGTGAACTTAATGGGAATGATTCAGTATGGTGTTAAGAATGTAATTTCTCGATGGTACTAAGTGTTACAGGATTACTGGTCATTATGAATGGACTAAGTTTAACTGTTGGACTTGACCTCACGTGGGGCACATTTCCCCATATCTGAAGAAATCTGTGCCTGGACCTGACCTCCATGAGTAAAGCTCACTTCACTAACTCTAATCCCTTTGATTCTTGTTTTGTTTGTGTTTAGCTAACAGCACTGCAAAATATTTTAAGTCCAGCAAGATGGGCCATGAAGGGCTTTTGATAAGGTAAAAATTTTATTTCAAATAGAGTTTCAATTATATTTCCTTAAAATAGATGGTAGGAACAAAAGAAGCAAGTAAATTTTCTAGGCTATTATAAAATAGCCAATTCAATAGTGAAATTAATTGTTTCCATCTAGATGAGGCTGAAATGACAGATGAATGTGGAGGATAAATGGACATATTTTTCATATGTATGTGTTGGTTTCTTTTTCATAAAATAAAATAACTGGTCCATAAAATTTAGGAAATAGGATAAGAATGTACAGTAAAGTATCAATATTTAAATCAGCTGCTGGCATTTTACTGAATTATAATGTTGAAATGGATAGTGGACTTGAGTTTTAGGTGCTATGATCAGTTTTGTAAATGAGAGGTCTGCTGTTTTGCCGCATCTTCTTTGTACTCTGCAGTCAACACACGTTTTTGACTGGTTGGGATCATTCAATTTCCCATTTCATGAATGTTTAGTGCATGAAACGTTCCCCATGAATCAAAGGCTTTTCTAAGCACAATAGAGACGGCAAAAGGGGTTATGGCAATTTGTAGAATGAATGCACAGCCCAGACAGCTTTATAACAGCTGTGTACCAATTTTGCTTCGAGAGACTACCTATTAGACTTATAACCATATCAGAAGTACAAAGAAAAAGATCTCTAAGGCAGCACCCAGAGAGATGTTAGTCAAATCAGTACCTGATAACTCTTCTAGACACAGCATTGTAAGAGCTTGTGCTGTTGTGTTCTGTAGCGACGCTGGTAAGGCAGAAAGTAAGCAATCATTAAAAAAAAAGTGGATTTTTGGCTGTTCTTTATTTTTCAGACTGCACACATTCTAATGAAGATTGTGACATTTTCATTAAGTACATTAAGAAAGTATTCATTTGATATGAAGTTGGTTTTCTTGACAAAAATTCTCAGTGTGTCCATCAGGTCTCAGCTTTGACTGCATAGTTTTTGTTTGGTAAATAGGATTCTTTGTGGTGTCTGATAAATTCCTCCTTCACTGTATATTGCATGCAGTTGTAAGAATACAAGCCTAGATAACCACATTGGATAACCTTTCAATCCTCTACACTTTTATTTATCATCACTTTGTCTCGTGGCACCAGAAACCTCACCTAAAAGACCATTTTTTGTGTTATCAGAAATGTTCTTTATAAGTGAAAGGCTAAGTTGCTCTATACTGCATGAGTTTACAGAGAAAGTAAACAGCATAGCAAAAATCTTTGTGTGAGAGGATTAAGTAAGTATCTGCGGGAATAATTATTTGTTAAGGTAAAATGGGAGGTGGGCAGATGTCTTTGGCATTAGGGAAGGAGTCAGAAGAAACTGGAGGATGTGCTGGTGCTGAGCAGTACGTGCAGAAAGACTGGCCCTCCCAGTGCAATTTTGAACGCAGAAAAGATTAAAATTTATGGCTTGAGGGAAGATTGATGAAAGAGCTTATGCAAAAAAAAATTACTGATGAGAAAAAAGAACGGTGATAAACTGGGAGAGCTAAATAGACCTTGGCAGTTGAAGCATGCAAACATACAATAAGGCAAGCAAGAGGAGAAAATGAAGTACTGCTGACTTTTGGGCTTTTAATTATTGCATAAGCATGAGAAAAAGCAATACTTTAAAAAGAGAGGGAATACAAAGGCCCGGTTCTGCCTATCAGCACTATAAGGTAATATATATAAATATATGATACCGAGAGAAAGTGAAAGAATAGTGGTACAAATCATACTTTGCTGATGGATGTTCACAGTTCAAGAAAGCATGATAAGAAGCATCACTGTTTGTGATTACTCTGGCATTTTTTTGAAATGTAAGGATGCCAACTCGATCTGTCCCAGCTGTATTTCAGCCAGGGCAACATTTACATTCTCCTCATCCACCCTTTACTTGCAGTTTCTTTTGAAGAATTTTCCTTTTCTTCCCTGTCTGAAAAACAGCCCTGAGGTGTCGCGGGGATGAAATGGATGTCGTGGCCTTGCAGACCTGAGGGTCAGAGCATTTCAGACGTGGCTGAGAAGATCCATGCACGTTAAGCAAAAAAATCCAGCTGGAGAGAACTCAGAGGTGAAGTTTTGTGACTAAAAAAGTAGCTGATTCTGAGTTGAACAGCTTGGGACTTGCTGCAAACAAAGGGAAATTCTGGCCCCATTCAAGTCGGCGAGTAGTTCACCTCTGCCTTTACAGAGGCCAGAGCTCCTCTCTGCAGGACATCTTCCTCTATCTTCGCTATGCTCTACCTCCAGGGCTGCAAAGTGACATCAACTGGATGACTGGTAAAAGCTCTGCTGTATCACGGGCTGTGGGCTGTGCTCCTGGAAGTGATCCCTCAACCAGGTCTGCAAAGCCCCCCCTGGATTCTAGGAACAATTTTGTGCACTTCCAGAGTAAATTAGTTCTGCTGAATAGCAAGGCTAATCAGCCTGTATTTAGCACAGTCCTGATGCAACAGAGTTCTTGGTCTTTTTATTTTGTTTTGGTGCTTATTCATGGTGCTAATTTGCACCCTATGGGCATGCCTACAAAGCAGAACCTTCCCTGCTGTCTGCACAAGCAGCCAGGATCTACAGTTGGTAAGTGTCTCTCTTCATTCCTCAGTGGTTCCATCAGTTGTCTTTCTCAGCACATGAACTTTCATCACTACTTGTTCAGCAGAGCTTCTGTCTTTCATCTGACCTTGTCTGTGTTGCTGAGGACGTTGGATGTTCGTTTAGCTGAACGAGCATTTGTTAGCTGTTACAGTACACTCAAGTGCAAGAAACATTTTGAAGAATTCAGAGAGGCATGAATTAAATCTGTTCCTGGGTGATATAGCATATGTCCTCAGATACAATTTTTTTTTTTTTTAAATCTTCTGTTCTTGATAGTCTAACTTACATTATGGAAATTAAGAAATTTATTTCAATGGTCAAGTACCTGACTACAGAGGAACTAGCTCTGCTTCACCAGGAGGGATGAATAGTACTCTAGAGTAAGCTTTAAAAGTGTGTGCTAGTGTAAACACTTGACTAGATATGGTATAACTTTTATCTAAAGGGTATTAGCTCAAAGTCTCCACATGTCCCCAAGGTATTTAATATATCTGAGCAAGGAGGTATTTCATATATCTGACCTAGGACAGCTGTCTTCTCTGAAAACCCAACATCAGGGATTTTCCTTTGTGGGAGGGATGACTTTTAAAAACTTTCTGAGATTTAATGCATCATTAAAAGTAATGATGCAAACATCAAGACTACCTCATCTTTAAAAGCATGAAAAAACACTGAATAAGACAAACAAAGAGTCCTTGGATTTGCAACTGGGACCAGGTCTTGAGTAGGAAGGATGGGAATGGTTGGTCCTTAGGTCTCACCCCAACACAGGCTGAACCTGGGCTGTGCTTCCCAAATGTAGGAGTTTGGAATTGCTTGTGGGTCCTTTGACTCTAATGAAATATTTATTTTACAAGCATATCCTTTACCTATTCTTATGCCTAAAGAAGATTGTGTGCTGAAGAGAAGCAAACAAAAATATAACTATGAGATTTGTGATAATTTCATGAGATTTAGCAGCACTGAAATTAATTTTAGAACATAAGACTGTGAAACAGGGATGTTTTTGAGGGCTTTTGGTGAATTCATTTCACTACCCATACTTAAAGATAATTAATAATAAAATTCAGAAACATAACATCTATAGTATTAGAAGGAAATCCTGAGTATTTATTTGGTTACAAGACTGTAAGTTATAAGGTCATTACTTTTTAAACTTCGCTGGAACAGTGGCTTAGTCTGGAAAAACTCATCACACAGGTGTTCTCATTCTATATTCTTAAAATGTAAATTTCAAATAGTGCTTTTAGCACAGCCATAATGTCTTGTTTAAAGCTATTTTCCTTTGACAGATGCCTTGGAAATAACCATCTCAGTAAAAACACCTGAAGCATAAGTTATTGGTCTTTAAACTATTTGAATCTAGAGATCTTTCTTAACTGCATTATACATTAATACCAGACTGAATTTTAAGCACCTACAAATTTGGGATGGCTTATTTATACCCGTTTTCTTTTTGAGAATTTTTGAAAGGCTCTTGGGAGCTTTTGGGGATGCCTATTACTTTTCACAGCAAATAATAGTAAGTATTTGAATAAAAGTAGCAACAGTCATGTGACATATAAGTTTTAACTTCAAGGTACGCTGCATCTTAGAGTTATCTGGTTTTCTCAGTGAAAGTTCTTCCATCCTCCTTCACCTCGCCCCCCCTCACCCTTTTTTCTTCCTTTAATCAGGGCATCACCTGTTCCCATTTCTATCTCATTTATCCCTCCACCTTCCCCAGATTTGTCTGCATATTTCAGCTTTGGAAATTACTTCATCACTTAAAACAAAAATTGTGCTTCTTGTCAAAAAAAGTCCCCATCTTTTCTCAAGTCCTCCAAAGAAGGTTTTATTTTTAAAGAAAGCTCTACCGCTGTGGTGCTAAAAAAGAAAATCCTTTTGAGTAGCTTCTGTCCCAGAAGAATTGTAGAGACGGTCACATCACCTCTCTCTCCTGATTTCCCCTCCTTCTCTGCACAATCCTGCAGCTTACAGCTGACATCCTGGTGAGAGATAAGAAGAGATATGAACGATAATTCAAAAACTATTGGATGCCAGTACTGGAAATCAAAGTGATTCCAAAGGATCAATTTGGTTTGCTTTGTTATCTTCATATAAATCTAAATGTACCAAAAAAATACATAAAATCCAAACCTAAGGTTTTTCAGAACAAGCAATGTATTATATGTGGGTTGGCTGTTCTTTCTGTCACATAAGACCCGTGGACAAAAAGGAGGTGCAAGAAGCACTGGAAAAGAGGTCCCATATGAGTGTGGGGTTTCGGTTTTCTGTTTGCTCACATGAGTGTTTGTTTTTCTAAATGAAGTCAGAGGTCCTGCATCTGCCAACCATGAGTTAAGCAGCCTGCTTTTTTCCAAAGCCTTTCTCATCACGTGAGACAGGAACCCAGATGGCAATTCTGAGTGTGATAATTTAATTCTCACTACTTAGATATCTGTTTCCCTTACAAATCCCTGGGAATTACAGACTGTGCAATTAGTCTATTTGAATCTTCCCCAGCTACACAGTACAAAAAGCTGTCCTTCCACTAATGAATTCACATTTTATTTGCCAAATGTGGGATCATATCTCAATTACAATTAAGCATGTTTGCTTAGAAAGCAGCAGTTGTATTCATCCAGCTATCTAGTTGCGAATACTTCCAGGAAAACAGATTTACTTTCCATTTTACTGACTGTTGCTCCCTGGGTTCCTAGGTTTCTTCCTTTGATAGACGAAGAAGGTAGATGGTTACAAATTTAAAATATCAGAGTTGTTTTTTCCTTTCTTAACCAAATCTTAATTGACAATTATAGGGAAAAAATATATGAAGACTATTGCTTTTTTTTCAGCCTTTCTTAATTTCTTTGATGTTTTTGGAGTCTGAGCTTGAAAGTACCAAATATCCTGAAGACGTGCCTGAGCATGTAGGAAGTCCTTGACTACCCAGGGTAGAAAATTTAAGATTGGATAAGCGTGATTTTTTTAGACTACTACATAAAATTACAAACTATTTCATAACGTTACAGAATGGCAGATTAGTACAGGCTGAAAATAGGGCAAATAATTCTTTCATTTCTTAGCCCAAGGGAAAAATAACACCAAAATATCGAGGTTGATTTTAAACTCAAATACTACTGTTTTCTTCATTTTGAATTTGGTTAATTTGCAATCCTTTTTATGTTCACATTTATACATTTACCTGGTAACTCTACACGCTAGGCTGTATTTGTGCTTGTTTTTATGGAAGCAGTTCTCACACCAGGACTCCATCTTTCAGAAGAACACTAAATATTGAGACACCTGTGAGAACTGCCATTAGTAGATCAGTTACCGTGGGATGTATCCTGTGCGTTTATTAATAGACAGTTTTCTGAGTATAATTAAGAATATAAGCAATCCTTACAAATCAGTCCTTGATTCTGCAGTCTCAGATTCAGTTGGATTTAATTTCTGTGGCTGAAACAATGTTTAATTTAAGTATTAGTGATCAAAACCCCTTAATCAGTCCACCTGGATTGCCTTGATCAGTCAATAGTTTCTTGAAAGTGTAACAGGCGTAGGAAAGATGTATTCTTTTTGCAATTATTCACTGAGAAACAAAACTTTCCTACTATTTAGCACAATAAAAAAGGGCTCTGGAGTGTTTGTGAAAGAGTTGCAAAGACAGTTGAAGATTTAATGAAAATTCTGAGTGGCCAGTAAAATGCTTTACAGGAAAACAGACATGGCGCTGAGACTTTGCACATACAAGAATACTGCCCAAATGCACATTCACGGGGATGGGTGCAACTGATTTCCTGTTACTTACACCTTGATAAACAAAAATGGAGTGCTTTACAAGCCCTCTGTCCCAACTGAAGTTGAAGGCTCCTCAGCAAGGCTTGGGTTTAACAACAAGTCTAGGCCCATGCAATAAGACTTATATGATTCTGAGGAACTCCTATCAAATAACTGTGTTGAGAGTGGCATCAAGTGCTGAGATGGAAGCAAGAAGACAGAGGCAGGGGCAAAAAAAATAAGGTAGCAGGGGGTCTGGGTGGGTTTGGAGTTGTCTAAGTGGGGAACAGAGATCTGACAGGTCACAGGTGGGGTGACTGTTGTCTGAAGATTGATCTTCTGGTAATGGGCTGTTACTCTGGTTGCTTCACTGGGCTGAAATTCTGTTATTTATAGTGCTTAGTCACTGTGTAAAACAGATGTATCATATTGTCCCGGGAATCACTCAGGAATCAAAGATGTGCATGTTTCTCATGAAATGTGGGGGTTATGTCAGGCCTTTGGAACTGAGGGAAAAACCGCTCATTTTTTATTTTTGGAAAGTTAATCATGCATTAGGGTGACAACAGGACTGCTCGCAGAAAAGCTGTATGAATAATTGGTTTTATCCCTTGGCAGATGAACCAAACTTAAAAGAATATTCAGGTCAAACTTCAGTGCAAATTTAGCAAGTTTCTTTGGTAAATCAAATAAATAATTTCATTTTCATGATGTCCATTTTTAACCAAGTCTGGAAAAAAGCCAGTTGGATCCAAAAGGATAAGTTGCTGAGGGAAGTTGCTGACCTTTCACAGAACAAGGAGGAGCAGAGACCTGACCTTGGAAGGGCTCTGTAACATTAAACATCATCAGGGCAGGGGTAAAACATAAGCTCCATGATCTAAATAAGGGCACTCCAGGGAGGAGTTAGAAAACCTGATTATGGCTCTTGCTTGTGGCCTGACCTGCTGTGCTTTTTGCGTTCTTATCTCTGAGTTTGAATAGATAATAACACTGCATTCAAATCTTGTGTTACATCAGTATTCCCCACCAGCTTTTGTGCAACTGTCCTATTCTAGTCAATGAAGTGTAGAGAGTTAATAAATATAAGCAGAGAAGGACTTCAGGGGAAGAGTTTTTTCTGTCTTATGGTGCTCCTGCTTTCTTTTTAGTTCATTTTCAATAAAGTTTTATAGATTTCTACAGGCATTTAAACTCCTAATCTGTAGAATTTATAATTTCTTCTAATGAAAAAAAGGAGATCTTGTTCTCACAGTCTCAAAGAGCTTTTTTTTCAGTGTTTTCCTGAAGTGAAAGAAACATGGTGTTATTTTTCAAAAGCGTATAATTGTTATAGATTCATTCACTTTAAACTGTGTCATCTTCAAATTTATTTTATGTTCAATTTAAATTCACCAGGAATCATGCAGTCAGTATGATATGAAGTTTTGTCATTTGTGAAGTCTTTAGTTAGGATTTGAACAGAAAGAAAGCATTTTATTTTGTAATAAGAATTTCCACTTACTTTGTAGGAAAAAAATCCAATGTCCTGTTAATCCTGAATCTTGTTTCTGTTCAGTCTGGTGAAACAGCTTCAGATTTATTTCATACCTCACAGGCACAGCTGAAGTGTCAAGACCAGAGGACCAAAGGATCTTATTCCTTTGGACTCAGCCTGTCTCAACCGCTGTACCAGGGATGTGAAGTGGTGCCACATGGATTGGTTGTGTTGGGACTGAGCAGGTAACTCCTTTTCTCAAGCAGCTGCAATAGTTTGGGTAATGAATGATTTTGAGAATCAGGGAGGAAGGATATTAAATACTAGTTTTACATTATAGCTTTTTTGGAGAGGAAAGGCAGATGTAAAAACTTACTTTGGCTCCTTCGTCAGATTTTAGCTGGACCTCCAGATTCTGTGTCATATTGCATCTTTCAGTTTTCTCACCTCAGAGCACAAGAAGGGGAAAAGTGAATCCTGCAGCTCTTGATTTAGCAGCTTTGAGGAACTGTGGCCTGGAGATTTTAGGGGAAAAAAACTCTAAGACTCTCAGCCACGCAGCCTGGCAAATCTAAAACGATCTGGACTAACCTCATGCTTTTCTAGTTGCTTTCAGGGCCGATCACACAGTTGAGTTTCAAAGGGGGTGTAGCATAGAGCTTTGTGAGCAGCATAGCACAAAGGTCTCTGAACTTTTCCTTGTTGCATTAAACCCTCCTTCCCATCTCCTCTCCAGGGCTCTTGGATTCAGCATCTTTCAGCTCTGTTTTATTCCTTGCTACTTCTCTGTCTGCTTTGTAATAGAGACAAGAGAGTCCTAACCTGGAGGACACTTCGTGCTACCACGTGGTGTTAATAAAACGTATGTGAAATATTGCAAAATGACTTATTGAGTCTGGATTGCTGGTCACTGACTGGAAATAATATTACACAAAAGGTAATAAAGTACACAGCCTGTACAGAGTTTGAAGCATTAGCAAGTACTTAAGCTGTGGGGGTCATTGACTTGAATATATTGAACCATTAACATTTACAGGATTTTTTCTGTGAGAAGGGAGAAGGTTGTCACGCTAAAGGTGAAATCCTACCTTCTACTGGAGCTGGGATTTTGATTTAGGTCTTTACTGGGGAAAATTGAGCTCTCTTTGTTGCAGCTCACTCTTTTAACACCAGGTCAAGTGATGCTCTGGCTTCCAGCTGGGCAGAGAGCTGTGCGGATCAAAGGAAACGGAAGGATTTGCCACAAAGAAGGGCAAGGTCTAGCAGATAAAGGTGACAAAAAACCAGGATCAAGAGGAGCCTTAAGCTTGAGATTTTGAAATTCCTATTTTATCTGACTATTTTTAAGCCTTTCATGGTCTAAAACCAGCTTTAGATGACTTTCCTGGAAAAAGAAGCTTCTTGGTTTGATCCCTGGGTGGCCAGAGTTCTACTGGCTGGATATTAGGGAGGAAAGCAAAGGTGACATTTTGCAGTGAAGATCAAAGCGTGTTCGGCATATAATCCAACACTGACAAAAACTGGCAGAACGCATCACTTTCTAGCCAGGACTTTTTCTGTCCCTGCATCAGAGGGAAAAAATAATGGAAAATTTTATGGTACCGCCTCTTTTTTTCCTATATGAGAATTGTCTGAAACTTCCCCTGTGAAGAAGCATCATGCTGCTCTCTCAGTTACAGGCACAATGCATGAAGGATTTAACAATGACACATTTAGCCCTCTAGGTCATTTCTGGTACAAATGCTCTAAAAATTCATAAAATGCTGGGGAAGACTTTGGCTTAATGATAATTTGAACCATCAGTAGGTGAAATATTCAAAATCTGTGTAACACTTAAGACTGATTAAAAAACCTAAAGGAACTGTAATTAAAGTTTAATAATTCATAGGCTGCAATATAATACGGCAAGTTGTTTCACTTCGTAATTTTCCATTAAATTAATTGTGGTAAGAAATAGCAGTTCCCAAAAAGGTGAGTACATGGAATCTCAGCCAGTACCGATACATCTGCTTGTAATTCACCTCAAGTGATTAAGAATATTTATGCAGTAATAGACTATAAGGAATCATTTTAAGCAAAGCATCCTGCTGAATAACTGTGTGCTTACGCTTAAGCAGGTACCTAAATGTTTGCTGCATCCAAACCAAAAGACATAAGGAGATATTTGATGCTGATCTACAGTGTAGAATCTGAGAAAGTAAACTTTGCTGCAGGAAAAAAAAGAGGGGTGTTTTTCTATCCCCCCTCCACTTCCCCAGCAGCTGGATTTTATTCAGTGCAAGTATTTGCACTGCAGGCTGTTCCCTGCAGGCTTTGTGGAACTGCAATGCTCGTGCTCTGTATCCTGATTAAAAAGTGGCAGGGCCACCTGAAGTTTAAATCAGGGCAGAATCTGATCAGTGACAATTATCTTCAAAGAGGAGACAAGAAAGGAGAGAGAAAGGACCAGGAGGAGGAAGAGACAAATAGAAAAAGAGTGAAGAGAAGGGAAAAAGATTGGGGGGTGAGGTGGGTTTTTTAAGTGCTTATTTGGTAAACAGAAGGGTATTTCATAAAAATTTCCAAGAGAAAATAGGGTTTCTTTAAAGCTGTTTTGGAGTTGTTTTTTTAAGGTAAGTATTGCTTCAATTTTCAGTCAGTGCTTGAATGGATGTAAGCAATGGAAAAAAATTATTTAAGGGTGGATAACAGATATTAATGCCATAGATGTTTATCCTTTTTTTCTGGGGAATTAGAAATGAGCCTGACTTTAAGAATTTAGACATTAGAGAGATAGATATATATATAATTGCATGTCTCTGACCGCAAAGAGGAGATTTTATTCTAGGTTCAGAGGAATATCTTTATGCAGTAAGACACAGATAATGCAAAAAAAGAGATTAATAGCCTTTAGTCCTGGAGAATGTGTAAGTGAGGCCATGTGTTGCAAGGCAAAGGATGAGAACAGAGTACATCCACTGTATTTCCTGAGTGGGTGGAGACACTTCAGTCCTTGGTAGCACTGTGTTGTCTGTTTTCTCTTTGGTTTTACGTTAAACGTTAAAAAGGCAACTGAATGCTAAATAACTTTGCAATGAAAAAAAAAAAGAACTAATTTCTTATGAGAAAAATGAGAGGAACTACATCTTAGAGTATTACACTGGGTGAATGCTCAGGAAAATAGAGCTGCAATCACTGTCTGAGACATGCACAGAAGTGCAATGAAACCCAACATCATAATGACAGGAAACGCAGCTGATTGACTATTCCTTTTTTTCCCTTCTGTGACGTAGGGCTGGGTTATCCTAGAGAGGCTGAAGGAAAAAGTCACTTGCAGAATGACTCATCTAAGAGTCACTTAGATATTTCAAGTGAATATCATATTCTGGTCCGCCCAGAGCTTTGCAAAGTAAATAAACAAACAGGAGATTGTAAAGCCTCTGATGGTGCCAATGGAGTTGATCAAATTCTTAAGACAAAGCCCCATTTTGAGTTGGAAATATCAGCTACAAAATGGACCTTTTCAATAGCTTAGTTTCCTCTGTGGAAAATGACGGACAGCAGTATATGCCTATGTGTAAGAGAGGTGTGTGTGTGAAGCAGTCACATGATTAACATAGGTCTTAATTGCCACAGGTTTCGCAGAGCTGGCAGACAAGGTGGTTTAATTCATTGTGCACCTGCCTAAAAAGTGTTGTTAAGCAGTTGGTTTTGTCATTTGAGCTCAACTTTCTATTTTATTTATACATTTTTATTGTTTTTTTGCCTTTGAAGTGCTCTTGGAGGAGATAGTGTACATTGGAGCGGGGGGCTGTAGTCGTAGCTTCAAATTCTGAATATTCCTTATGAAGGTAGTTTTAAAGTATGGACCATTTACTCATTTACTGTGATTTTTAAAAGTAATTGACATTCAAGAAGAAGCACATCCTTATTAATATGAAAAGCTTCCTAAGTTTCCACGTATCTTCATGCAACGTATGTTTTAAGGCATGCCTACATATAGATATAGGTAAAGAAATACATATATTTCTTTATTTTTATATATATGTTTATATAATGGTTTTTTAATTATCTTAGCCAGGAGATTTATATATAATTAACTACATGGAGTGTTGAATTTCTCCTCTGAAGCAGATCAAAAAAAGATTAATTTAGGTACACGTGGCCCAGTGGGAACAAGGAGATAAGGTGCACTAATCTTCCCAGGCAATATCACAGAAAAAAGAATTAACATGGGCAATCAAACATGATTTTTCTCTTGTTTCATTGATATAAGAATTAAAAAGTGATATGCAACTGTGATTTGCTAATTTAGACGTGAACTGTTACAAGGGCATGGATTGTGACCCTTGGTGACCCTAATCTATTTTTTTGTAGTAAAAAGTCCAAGGAAAGCTCAATGCAGTAAAAAAGGGACAATTTAAAACAAATAAAACCATAAATTAATTACACTTTAGAATTCATTGCCCCAGCTGAGCTGGAAAGAAGTTAATATAAAGCAAATGTGAATTTTGACTACTTTGTCAGTCACACTTGCTTAGGTGTTTTACATGGGATGTCTCCATTTGATACAGTTCCCAGCAAAGAGCAGGATCAGGATTTTTAGATGAAGGAAACAGAAACCCAATAGTGAACATTTATTCCTATTCAAAGTGACTTGGTTGGCTCATGCCCTGAAGAGCGGTGGTTTGTATTAGATAACAATAATTGGTTTTAACAGGTCAGTCCTTTCTCTTTTCTTTTATTAATTTTCTTGCCAGACCAAGCATCCGATACATCACAGTCTGGCAGAAGACCTTCAGACAAAGTCTGGCCAAGTTAGATTTTGTGCTGTGAAAATCTAGTTTATTAGATACAAGGAAAAGGTTTTTTTTTCTCTTGAATTAAAATGTGTAACAGACACTAAGTGCTCATAGTTCTCAGCATAGAGAAATTGGCCCCAACCATCAGAAATGTGAGTCACGGGCAGGTTGGGTGTTCCACTGTACTGTCATGTCACTGGTGACAGCATTCAGCTTTTATATTCAGATGCCATAATGAAACAGCTATATGTTTTGAGAAATTGCTAATGTTGGGTGCATTTTGGTCTCGGTTTGCTATGCAGGAGAGTGAGAATGATAGCTGGTAGGAGATTGTTACAGCCAAAATAACTTACTTTCAAATTTCTTTGGACTTTTGATCTGTAGGACATCCCCTCTCTAGAGCAGAAGCAATTTCAAATACATTAACAGCAACAGAGACTCAAAATGAGCAGTACTGAGACTCTAATCTGTGAATTCAAAGCACAAGTATGTTTACATGGAAATTCTGGCCCCAGCTAGGAAAAAAAAAAAAAAGAAACACTGAAAAAAATACAAGAATATTCCATTTGTAATACAGAGATGTTTATCAATATGTAAAATGTATTGCAAATATGGTATGGATTTTCACAGCATTCAGAATCAGAAAGTTAAAGTTGGGTATTGTAATTTCAATTAGGGTTAATGTAGAGTTTTAGAATTAATATGCAAGTTACAATGGAAAGTTTATTTAGACCACCAGACCACCACAAATAGCTTTTTTTTTATTTAATGGAAAACATATTAAAAGGAATTGTCATTCAAAACTGAACAAATAAAACAAGGGAATTCTGATACAGTGGCCAAGAGCTTAAACTAGTGACACATTTGATACATGTGGATGAGGTGAAGTTTCCTTACAAGTAAATCTAAGGGTGGTTGAACTAAAAAGCCAGTTATTGTCTAGTGCTGAAAAGTGCTTCATATTTTTTTTAATAGGGACCCAAACCAAATTCTCATGTGTTTTTTGTCCAAGAAAGAACAGAATTATTTCTGATACGCTGTTGAGCTTTCATTAGTTTAAAATACCTTTAAGTTTAAAATGCACAGTATGCAGCCTCTGCAGTCTTGCTTTCCAAAAGAACAAACACCACACGCAGAATGAAATATTAATTGATTTTTTTTTCCCCTTTTACACATTTTTAGTAACGCAAGTCACTCTTGAGGAAAAAACTTAACTGTAATGGCACATCACCCACAGACTCTGAATGAGCAGAGTATAACGAATGATTTAATGCAAGGGCTCACCACTATGGAGGAAAATTCTGCAAACTAAATGTTAAAAGCAATCCTCTCATTTTTGCAGATTTCTAATTAATAAATGAAAGCTGCAAGTCAAACATTTCTCCAGCACAAAAAGCCCTTTGCTCTTCTTGGTAGGCAGAAGAAAAACAGAAGTCATGACTTCAAGTTTATTTGAAGTCTGCACACCTCCAGGCAATGAGATAGTACCATTTGTACCCCCCATCTATCTTGAAGCTGATCTAACTATCTGCTGACAACCTGAGGAACACAAAAGCCCCTGTCACCAAAGGTCTCTCAAATCCAAACAGACTTGGTGATGAGTCTGGTGTAGCAGGGAGGCACGTATAGAAGAAACACTTGAGTATAGCTGCAGTTTCAAAAGAAAACAAAGTTTATAGTGCTGCTTAAGAAAACTGCCCAGTGAAATCATTGCAAGGCTGGGCATAAGGAGATTTTATGGAGACATTAGAAAAATGCATCTCGTGTACCCCATAGCTGAGGACACCTAGAACAGAGCTCCTGGAGTCATGCTCCATCTCTCCCCTGGAAATTGCTTTATTTGGAATCAATATTTTTACTTAAAAAAGATTATATAATGATTTGCACTGCTACTATGTGATTTTTCTGCATTAATTTAATTGCAGAAAGAGATTTAATATATGATGAAATTTCTACAGTCATTCAAATATACCCTCTTTACTATTGTACCAAGGGTGACCAAGAATTTTAATTACAATGGCTCTATAACTTTTTGTTTCCTCTGAATGTCAGTTATTAAGGTTGGGTGTCTTCTACTCAGTGGCAGGTATTTTTGTGTTTAAACTAAGACAAGACATTTTAGATTGTTTTATGAAGATAATGTTTGGCATTTTTTACATTGCAACATCTACCTCATTCATAATCAGCAACGCTGCTCTACAGTCCCAGGAATATCTTATATTTGAAAGTACCCAGTCTTTTTTTTTCTTTTGGCCATCTGTCTACAACTGCTTACTCAAATCAGTGTAGCCGAGGTCATCTTACATTTCTTGTCTAAGGCTGTCAAATTTATTTTCAGCCTTGTCAAGTTCAGCCTTTGCTTTTTCTCTCTGTGTTAAGGGGACATTTAGTGTAAGCGTGCTTCTGTTGGCATTTCTTTTTCTGTCCCCCTTTTGACATATTGCTTTTTGTGCCATTTATTGCTCTGTGACCATTCTTGCTTTATTTTAAAACGCAGACTATTTTCTTTCTCTTCTTCATTGTGTCTCTTACAACGTCTAATACAGCCTTAAAACCCCTTACAGCAAAGCAGGTAGTCATGGCATTTGGTTTGCTGTTCTTGTTTCGTATGAACTGAACTCAGAAAATCCGATCAAAGAATCTTGAAAAGAAAACTACGTAACTCTAGCTCAGAAGGGACCCCAAGGATCATCTGGTCCAACCTTTCCTAGCAAAAGCATGGTCTAGACAAGCTGGCCCAGCACCCTGTCCAGCCAAATCTTAGAAGTGTCCAGTGTTGGACAATCCACCACTTCCCTGGAGAGATGATTCCAAGGCCTGATTGTACATTCTGTAGCATCTCTGACTGCCAGGTGGAATCTATGCCCATGTCCATCCTTTCCCCTCAAGAGATAAAGGTTCCCCCAGCTGCTGTTCCAGGGTGCTACTGGCTCTCTGAGTTGTCTGTCCAGTCATTATGTGGTAGGGATTTGTTTTTCTGTCTCATGTTTTTGAATGAATTGGAGGGAGGCTTCTACACTATATTGCAAACTGTGCACTTCCCCTGCTGTCTTGATTGTCTCCTGAGAGACAATCTCAGCCCTCTGGGACTTGTGCTGTAAGGAAGATTGGCTTCTTAACTCTAACCGTATTTATTTTTGTGACAAATATTGCTGAGAGATTGTTTTTTAGCCTTGAGAATAAGTTGCACTTTTCCCCTTATCTCCTTCAAAACAGGATAGCTGATAGCCAGGTCCAAATTGCCTGTTGGGAACGATCATCAGATGTGTTCTCCCTTGAACCATGTCCAAGCATTGTCTGGGAGCATTGTCATGGGCTAAAATTATGCCAAAGAGTATGCTAATGATTGAATAATATGGATAATTTGAGCCCAATCTCTAGATGTTGTTTAATATACTAATACAGAGGTCCTAGTATCAGTGTGACTTAGGGGCTGAACTACTTTTCTGGTATTTAATTGCTCCTGCTGATGTCCTCTGTATCATGACTACCATCACAGCAACTGTGGTGACATTTGGAAAAATACAACAGCACAGCATCTAGGTAATTTGAAATAAAAATATTTCCAAATTATATGCTTTGGGTTGGAAAATAGACAAATCCCACCCTGGAAGAGCTGAAAGCACGTTTATTGTTTTAGGAGGAGTTTCTGAAACTGCCTGAGGGCAAGGGAAGTTTAAAACGTGTTTCACCTATGTTAATGCAAAACTGGACTTAATGGTTCTACGTCTCTGTGATCACTTACTGTAAAACAAATTAATCTGTGGAAGTTTTAGGACACAAGTTCATTTCCACCTAGTTCCTCCCATAACTTAGTTGAATTTCTAACTTAATTATAGTCATATTCATGTTCACTCTGATATCAACAGCTCGTGCTGTCCTTTCATCATAAGATAAAGAATTTTGGGGCTCACTACCTGGAGTTAAACTGCTGTAGACAGAATCAGTATTTTACCTTTTTAGAAGAAAGGTTTATAAGAGCCAGAAGTCCATGAAGGAGCACATCAACAAAACCTAAATAGAAACTGTAGAAATTTATTTCAGAAATTCAGTGGTGACTGTCAACCCGCATAAAGTCTTTCAAACATTGTCCTCTTGGTAATTTCCTATTTAACTAAAGAATGAGTGCAGGCACTGCTAATTCATTCTGAAATCATTCTCTGTTTATTGGACTGAAACGGGATCCAAAGGTAAGAAATTGGACTTGAAACACATCCTTGGTTTTGATGTGAGCTCTATGATGCCGTCTGAAGCACAGCTTAAAGGTTGCCACCTGGTTAATTTAAAGCAACACTGAATTTATTTAAATTACTAAACAAACTCTCTAAGATATTTTTCTTGTGAATGTCACATCAGCTGATTTTGTTGATTATAATAATCACTTTGCTACACCATCGCAAACAGCTTCCTTTCCATCTGTTTATATATGTATATTTCCACAAATTGATCTGGAGGGTAAAATTACACAGTCCAGTGCTTGCTTGTTTCTGTGGAGACTTATTGTTTTTTCATATATTCACTGGAAAGCACTGAATCCACCTGTGGTATTTAAAGTACCCAATGAAGGTAGTGCTAAGGAGTCAAATTTAGGCTTCTGCCAGGCAGAGCCACAGATCTTCAAAACTTGGAGTAATTTCTGTCAGGCAGAGCTGACAACAGTCTTTCTCTGTTGGTCTGCTATATTTGCCACCCTTTAGACATCTGTGTGTGTCTCAGGTGTGTGAAAACTGGTCTCCAAAATAAGAGGGCATAGATCATCCAGGACCAGAATGTGCAGCTGGCTCAAACTGTGTTCCTTCACCAGATGGATCCAGAACAAATTTATTTCATACCTTTGTCAAAAGGAATATTTTGAAATGTAAGCAAATTTTGTGTAGGCAGTCCTGAAATTTATAGATACAGGTCAGATGAGTTTTCATACCTCTTTCAGTATAATTTAGAATTGAATACACAGTTCATAATTCAGAGACATCCTGGGGATTCATAAGTCTCCCTGGAATTTGCTGTTTTTCCAAACAGCTGTTTCTGCCATAATTCTATTCTGCAAGTGTACTCGTCATTGTCAGTATGTAATGAAACATGTAAATAACCCAAATCTGCAGCAACAAGTGAGAGTCATTTCTGGAGACATTTCTGGCCAGGTCAGATACTTTTCCTTTCCTGTGGAGAAAACAGTCCATTGGTGTTCACTGGATGTTCTTCGATAGTAGCTTTATGTATCATTTCACATGGTCAGGAGAATCAGGTGAAGGAAAAATAATTTAAGCATATTCCAAGATTGATTTCTCAATCCATTTAATTTTTTTTTTTTATAAAATGCAGGACATTTTAGAACTTCCTGCATTTCAGGTGTGCTCTGCCAGTATTTATTAGTGAAAAAAATATTAACAAAATACATAGGGCTGCTACTAATTGTCAGTATCTTTGCAATATCAAGAAATAACATGATCAACTTCATATTTTCAATGTTTTGTTTTTTTTAAAAAAAATATTGTCATAACAGGATTTCCTGGCTAATAAGCAGATCTAAGTCCTGTATTATAACCTGTGTTGTATCTGTACTACAGATTTTTTTAATCTGGGTATAGAATGAGTCATAATGGAGACTGATCAGTAGACTGATTAGCTCTGTTTTTTATACTCTGAAATCAAACATCTGTCAGAGTATCATGAGTATCTTTGGTGCTGGATCAAATTAAATCCAGTGGTGGGGTGATGCTTCTGTTTCTCAGGATTATTCCTGCTCATGTTATCTCTGCTTTCGCTGTCTGAAGGTGGGATTATTGGTTACATGCAGCGAATTAAAACTGCAGTGGAACATTTGTAAAGTGAATTTAGTCAGTGAGGGTAATGAAACTACTGTTCTACATAATATTCCACAACCGCACCTTCAACTGAATGATATCACTGATTTTTTTATCCTAGATGGTAATTTTATGTGTGAGATGTAATCTCATAACCTAGAGTGGTACAAAGTAATCTGGAGTTTATATGTGAGAAATGCATTCTTATTACTATCAAAAACTTGAAAGAGACCATTTTGCGTCATGACCAAACTTCACCTTTTTGTTTGAAATTTCTTTTAGCACAGAGGTTTGTTCAGAATGGCTGAAAGATGTAATAATGAGATTAACAGCTCTCACCAATTGCTGTTCTTCTCTCCAAATTATGGATTACAGGGACTAACAGTCCTTCAAGGATCGTTGTAAGTAAGTAGTTGGTCTCATAAAGCGCTCATGGCTCAGCTCTGTCACAACTTGACTTCCATGAATACTTTGCACTGAACCAACCACTTTGTTTTCTTGTACTGACAGCAGAGTTTACTGAAAGGTGCAACTAGCTAACCCAAAACTGGCACTGGCAATTTGCAATAATAAATTTGTAGAAATAAATAATTCATTGCCAAGGGATTACCAAAACACCTGAACGTAAAAAAAAAATCTGTCATTTGAAAAACTGAATAATAGTCAAAAGCTAGAATTTTTCCAGGTAAATTAATAGTTTAGATTCCAATGCTGCTCTCAGAGTGTTGACGCTATTAACATGTTACAAATACGCACAGTGCTATTACCTGTTGCCTTAGTAACCATATATATTACAGTGGTAACATAGCAACATAAATGAACATGCATGACTTCGTAGAATCTAAAACAAATTTATAAAATAAGTGAAGGGAATCAGGTCTGAAGGAAAGACATCTTTTGTGCGTCAACACAAAATTGGCCTTCCAGGAACTATTTCAGGAAAAATAGAACATTATTGTAAATTCCGCCTAAATTGATTTCGTAGTCAGAATTACAATTTTTTAATGCAATTATTTTTCTGTTTTATCACTTGCCCCTCTTCCTTCTAGGTTGAAAGTGCATCACCAAAAGGTGAAATTTCCTGATTCCTTTCTAAAGAAACAATATGGAACAATAATTGGAACAAAATAGCCAAGCTATATTTTGAGCAGTTTTATCTATGGTTTCTGGCTTCCCAATAGTCAAACCACAGTATGAGGACGGTTGAAGAGAACCACGTCAGAGGGACAGTCCATGGAAGGCTTTACAAAGCCTTAGGTAACTTAAGTAGGTTTAGGAACTGGTGAAAACATAACAAGGCAAAAGGAATTGCTACCTACAGAATATGAACTTGTATTTCTACAGTACTGTGCACTTGGGCTTTGTGGTGTGATCTATGAACAGTGCATGACTTAGGCATGGGCAGATCTCTGTGAGCTGTTTGTTATTTTAAAGACTTCGGATTAGAGTCAGGAAATCATCTCTATTTGGGACCATGCAAATTGAATTTTGCAAACTCATGCATATGCTTAAAGCTAAATGCATTCTTAAATGCTGATCAGAATAGGGATGAACCCAAGAATAAGTGGATGTCACTTCATGAACCAGGTCCAAAGACAAGAGAACTTAAGTGCGAGTCCTCTGCTCTTCCACACAACTGTTCTCATTGGTGTCATTAATGCTTTATGCCACAAG
The DNA here is from genome assembly GCF_001431845.1 of Calidris pugnax. NCBI lineage: Eukaryota > Metazoa > Chordata > Aves > Charadriiformes > Scolopacidae > Calidris > Calidris pugnax. Next base: position 6,014,173 of record NW_015090868.1, on the reverse strand, counting down.
CTCACATGTTGTGTCCATGTGAGGCTGTCTAAATGAGGAAGATTAGAAGACGAAATAGCATGGAAAAGCCTAATGAGTGGTAAAATAATGGTCCTAGCCCACTGCTTATGCAAATTTTTATTGCTTAGTATTTTAGTGATTTAATTTCTGTACGTGTAAACCACACTGGCTTTCTTTTGTTCCTCATGAGATCACTGTTATGAAGCTGTTCTTTATTAAACTTGAGCAAATTTCCATCTGTGTAAAATTACACATTCAAGTAGGTGTGAATTCCAAAGGAAATTAGTTACTTTTGCTGCAGTCCCCTTTTGACACAATGTTCTCATTTAATTCTCTTTGCTCTCTATTTTAATTCTTGACGCTGAGTGGGGTTATACGTGTGGTAGAGACAATATGTGAAACCTGCTATTTGAGTAGCTGCAAAAAGCACCTATGTAGCTATATCAAATTTTTATGTTACTAAAAAATGAGCGTGTATGACTAGAAAATTAATGTGTATGACTACAAAACCCCGGCCACATCCAAAATCCTCTTGTCATGATGTGCACCAAGATGAAAGGATTTTTCATACAAATTTCATGTCAGTATTAATATTCTCAATTCTTTGGAATTTTTTGTTGAATCTTTGTTTCATACAAAAAACATATTGGCACTGAGATATCATAGCCAGAGAAATGAAAGACAGTTTGTGGTATACAGATATGTTCTCACTATATGGCCCATTTTTATAAATTAATGCTGATAATCAAACTTCAGAGACTTTTCTCAGCTCTTTCCCCTGACTTCAGCTGGTGTGATGTTTTCTCTACATGTATAATTAATTGCAGCTCCCTTGAGTGGGGAAATATTGGCCTCAGTGGGGGCAGACTCTGGAGCTGGGAACATGCCCGTGCCACAGTGAATTCAAGGAGAGCTGCTTTTATTACATCTGCTCCCCAGAAGAAGGAGAAATTAGTTTCTGAGCTTTGCAGAACGCTGAGAAGCTTGAGATGCTCAGCCATGTTTCCTCAGAAGTTCTCTGTTATTGAAGAAATTGTAATTGACATTGCCAGAAAGGTAAGAAAGGTTTTGATCATAAGGAATCTTGGCCAAATTGTTTAGAAGACCTTATAGCCCATTCTGGCTCATAAAGCTAATGATGAGTTATCCTCTGGGACAGCATCCGTTACTGGTGCAGACTTCACAAGATAAGATGAAGCCACTTGGCTCTTAGAAACCTTATTCTGATACCAAAGAGCATCGGTCGGGGGTTTGGTACTGAATACCCCACTTTCAGAAAAGTAAGAAAGTGATACTATATAGCTGCATAACACCAGGGGCATCATCCATTATAAGGTTACTCTCACATCCTCCTGTATTGTACGGTGATTGACAAGGAGCAGAGATAACAAAGCTAGAGTGATGCAAACTTTGGGGTTTGTCCTTTCTTCAGTATCTTTGAAGCTATGTCTTCTGCCACTTTTTGAAATGAGCATGATTCCTGCCTGTATGTCTTTCAGATTCACAAAATGGTGCGTGCAGAAGGAGTAAAAGCAAAAGCTTTTTTAGCAAAAGCTGTAGGTTGCAAAGGTATAGGATGGTGCAAACAGCTGTTCCTCTAAAGCTCATCTGAAATGTCTAAAAACCGGACCTTCTGTTATATGTCTGTCCTGCTAAGAGTGTTCTACTGCTTTATGACACTCTCAATGTCTTCTCTAAACAATCACCTGTTTTTTAAGGAGAGATTCGTGTTGCTTTCTCAACACATCTTGGCTCAGCTCAGTGCTGCAGCCCAGCTGCTGGAGAGGACCTTTCCCAGCCCTCCCACAGCCTGAAGCAAGAAGCGTTTCAGCCCTGATAGTCTTAGTAGTGCAGCCTCAGGACAAGGAGAATTTAGCTGCTTTTTGGTAGCTACGTGTCTCTCCCTTCAAAAAATCTAGAGTCAGGGTATGTCTTACCTCAGAGACCTCCAGCACAACCCCTGAGCTATTTTATTTCAGCTACACAAGGAGAGAACAGTCCCCATTAAATCACATAGGTCCAGCCTGACAAATCTGCTGTACCATGTGTGTGCAGAGATGTTAAGAAAACCAACCCATCTACAGGACATTGACTGGGATTTTTTCATGTATAAGATGAATCTGAGAAGGGTTTTTTCAGCAGACTTTCAAAATTAAGAATTGTTTTACTTCTGGTTTCTGCCTGTTTGTGTATTCTCTATTCTATTCAGAGACAAGGGTTTAAGAGCTGTACATAGATGAGTTTTACTGACTGTCATAGCAGTATTCAGCTAAAAGAAGGAAAAAATCAGTGGGAAATTTTCACAAGATTTTCTGAGCAGCAGTTACAGCATCAGTGAAAGATGAGTAGTGGTGTCAGGAATGGTAAATTCATTAAATGATATATGGTTATATAGGACTTGAAAGAGGTGGATTCATCTTTTTTATTTGACCTTGGACAAGGTATTCACACTGTCACAGAGCAGACAAAGTCAGATTTACCTGTCTGCTTCTTCCAATTTAATAAGCAGGGAATTGCTTTCCAAACAAGTTGTCTAATTAGGGCAGGTAAAGCTTTACGTGGAGTGAATTTCCTCTTTCATTCAGTCTGGCTGTTTCTAGGCTTATCTCTTGCAAAGCTTTACGTGGAGTGAATTTCCTCTTTCAGTCAGTCTGGCTGTTTCTGGGCTTATCTCTTGTGCACATTGCTGCATCCTGCAGTCCTGATGCTCTGAACGTCTCACCCTCATCTCTTCTGATCCCTTTGGAGAGAGACCAACCACATCTGAATTGTACCTAGATTTTCTTTCAGTAACACAATGAGTGATCAGCATCCCAGGGCCTTCCGGGGGAGTATGAAGGTCATGGAGAGTGGAGGTTCTTCCTCCTGGCTATATGGTCTGCCTGGGTTTATTTTTATACAGTTTCTCAACATAGTCTGCTTCTTTCTCATCGCTTCCCAGCTGAAGATTGAAAGATGTCCCCCAGCCCTGTTACCCCAAGGTACTGTTGTTTGTTGCACGCTGCTTCCCTGTGGCTCTTCAGCCTCTACCACATATGGTTTCCCATCACTCAAGGTAAAACAGGTCTGGCAGCAGTCACTGACCACTGCACAGGCCACTGCAAAGTTGGTGTTTTCTCCTGGTAATGTCAAAAATCATGTTTACTGGTCTATGCTGGGGGTCCTTGTATGGTGTCAGCTCGATTAAGAAATTGGAAAACTTTCTCTGCTGTTGCAGGTTATCCGTAGCCTCTGTGCTACCCTTCCCTCCTTTCCTGGAAAGCTCTGTCACAGTGGTAAGCAGCAAAGACATATGAAAACTAAACGGACATGCCTTGAGTTATTTGTTAGAAGTTAAAAGGTAAATGTTAAATAATTCATATTTTTTAAATGCTTTTAGTTGGCCTTTACTAGCCATTCATAAGTGTTTATCTACCAAAGTCTGCTGTAACTTCAGCCACAATTTATTTACTTGATATATTGGATTATTTCTGATTCACTGAATATTAAACAGCCAGTAATATTTCAGCAGAAACCAAACTTTTCTTGCCAAATAATCTTTTAACAAGGAACACATGACAGTTTAAGATTTTATGGGTTCAGTGGGTATCACTATAATAATGTGTGTCCCCATCCATAACTAATTAGGTGGCCCTGAATTAGTAGAAGTGCTAATGAGAGGGTTATATTATTGTATTTCTCGGTGTACGATTTCTATAAATTCATTTGCATTTTTAAGGGCTCTTGTGAATATCAAAGCCTTTAAAATGGAAAAATTAATCTGAAATGTGACTGTAAGAGGGCTTGCTCTGTTTTTAAAGCCTGACATTCAGTTAACATAAGGGAACTGTTCTTAGCATCATTGAATTGACTCTTTTCAAGGTATGTTACATTTCCAATTTACATTTATTTATGAAAAGAAGCCGAGGGCAGCCTGTTTAATGTTGTGGTATTGTAAGGCAGAGCTCCCAGCTCGTGCCCAGGCAATCCACTGACTCACAGCCATAATGGCTGAAGCACAAGGTCAGATCTGACACTGCAAGGGATTAGACTCAGGATTTATGAATATCGTGTGTGTAACTATCTCATTGAAAGCTGGGATGTTAGCCTCTGTGCTTGCTCCCCTCCACCTCAGAGATCCCAAATACTTAAGCAGCACCCTTTGGACTAATTTGCCCAGATTAATTTCATTTTCACACTCTGTCTGAGTGTTTTGTGTGACTCTTAGTCATGAGCCAAAGCCCTACACCTGACACTGCTGCGGTTCGCTCAGAAGTGAAAATGAATGATTTCATACTTAGAAGATACAAATGATGTAATCAGCTTCAAGGTAAGGAAAAGCTTCTGGCTATGTTATATATTGTTATTGTAAATGGCAAATGAAATTGAACCTAAAGTAGACAGTACAGCCCTTCAGACATCTTGCAGTACTCTACCACTGAAACACTTAGTGTTAATAACATTTGATTAGGAAAACAAAATTGGGTTTGACATGCTACTTACAGTGTTAGAAGGAGCTCTCTGGAACATACCCAAGGAAACAGGATATTGCCAATCTCTTTTAACTCCATTTAATAAAAAAAAATTGTCTAGTGTTTCAGGTGCCAGAGATGCGTCAATACAGATGCCACTACAGAATAAACTGTCACTGATTATCACTACTTTTAATCTATTTTATTAATGAAATCATTAGTCATTTTCATGTCAGCTGAGACAGAACTATGGCAACCTTTATTATTTGACATTGATCAGGAGAGTGCTCATGTCCCAGAAATCGATGAGTAATGAGATCATCTAAAAATTCTGCGTAGTGCTAAGAGCAACGAGGTGTGTCAAAATCTTAACAGGCACTTGTAAGGTCTGGGGAAAGAAGAAAAGCTAACGGAAAAGTAAGTAAAATACCCAGAGAAGTTTGGAAGAAGATGTAATTTCTCACCGTAGTTTATGCTCTTAGCTGTAAATGTTCATGTCTTTCAAATATTATTCTATGAACTCAGAGTAAAGCTGAATACACCATGAGTCATGCCGCCCTCAGTCTAAACAACGAGGTAGTCACTATTGGAGAACATTAGTAAAAGAGCTGATGCCTGAGAAATTGGAGAAAAGAATGAGTGAAAGAGCAGAAAACACAGCTATGTGTTTCTGAACTGTTTGTGTATCTTTTATTACTACCCGTTCTTACGAAAAATAGAATAAATGGTCTCCCAAGTAACATTACGTACAAAGATTATTGTTTCTTAGCAGATGATGACTGTGGATGATGACCCTTACAGATGTACTGTGCCTGCAGTGGTTAGAATTTCTGTGTGCTGTTGAGATATTTTCTCTTGGAAGACATGCTTGGAATGAAATAGAAAGGTACAATCTCTGTCTAGAAACACGTAACTTGAGAGACGAATAGATGGTTGTATAGGTTGTAACACACAAGCAAAGAAAGATTTCTATCCATTGTTCACCTATAGCATGCTTTATTCAATCATATTGAATTATTTTCAACTGATCCATGTTTGAAGCATAAATAATTCCTTTATATTGAGCAGGAATGGGCCTCCTCGGGAGACATAAAGAACAAAAGTGAAAGGAAGGTTTCCCTCAAAATTCCTGGGATGCCTGTGGAAGTAATAGCAGTTTTCTGTTCCATGGGTCCCTTACTATTAATTCAAATAAGATGAGGTAGAAAATTTCACCTCGTTTGACAGGTTACTCTTTCTTGTATGCATTTTCAGTCACACTGGAGGAAGTAGAAGAGGCGTGAACTTTGGAGGAGCAAATATAACTATATTTACATACTATATATTATACATATTATATTATTTACATATAAGTTATACTTATATGTGTTTGTTTGGGGAAGGTTCCTAACGGAGGATTTGGGATCTCTTGTTGCACAGTTAAATACAACTTCAAGCTTTTCTTAGGACGTATACCCAAGGCTATTACCGCCTGGCACACAGATAGTCATACCTCTACTGCAAAGCCAGGGAAAGCTGGATATGTTTCCAGTGACATAATTTCCCACTATGCCATTGGCTACTAAAATTCATATTTCTGCCCCACACAGGTCCAAGTAGACCTTTGACGTTGCATAACCTGCGTGAAAGGTGATAGTATTGAGCTTTACCCAGCAATTCATCACACATTTAATGGCGAATCTGAGATTAGTCCTTGAGTTCCTCCTTGCTCTGCAGAGGAGTTTCTCCATCACAATCAGCAGTACCGGGGATTGAATGAGTTGCCTCAGCTGTGCCCTGCCTGGTCCATAAGCAGAGAAGAAGACAGGCTCATAGGTAATGCTTCTTCCTTGTCTTGTTCAGTCTGGCCATCCAGAAAGCAAGAGTCGGCTTGAGCCTCTTATTCCCCTACAGGGAAGTGCCTGGTCTTGTCTGGGAGCAGGTAAAATAAAACACTTTAAATGCATGTCACAAACAAGGCTGGAAAAAGGGGCAGTAGAGTCAATGCTGCTATAATTATTCTCCTATTAGTGCCAGCAGTGGAGGCAGGCACAGACGTCGAAAGTGCAATTACGGCAGTGACTGTGGTGATAACAAAGGCGGTGCAAGAGCAGGCACAGGCTTGGTTTTTAGCTTCCTTCAAATGGAGCCATCAAAAGAAAAAAAATGGCAATGTTTTTAAGGAGAAGAAAATTATTTTTATTTTAATCACAGATCCCCTTGCTTCTTTCCCCGTTCTTATAATACACCACTGGGCAGAAAATGATGCTAAAACTAAAGAGGCTCAGTCCTTCCTATGAACATATTTCCCGTTCTCATCTTATGAACGTACTCAGAATGAGAACTGATGTCAAAACATGCCATAATCAGCTTCAGCAGTTTACCACCGGACTGCTTCTGCCTTTTGTTGGATATTAAGAGCAAGAATACTTTTGAGCACCGTTTTTATAGTAGAAAATCTTCAGTAAGGGATTGGTGCTTTAAAGCAGCTACTTTTATAATTGGGAAGGAGGTTAAACCAGAGAATTTGATTTTTCTAGGAAATGTGTTTATGAACTGGCAGATCACTTTCCCCATTATTATTTTTATTTTTAGCTGAAGACCAGCTTTCTATGAACATGAAAGAGGCAGCAGTTTGATTTTTCTTTAACTATGGAAGAACTTGCAGCTTCCTTAAGGAGAAAAGAGAGGACTTAGAGCTGGGCATCTGTTATAAATAGCAGCTGAAAAGCAAGGTCCTGGTACACTGCTGAGAAGAAAGAGAGATGTAGCAACCTGTTTGGGGTAGAACATGGTGGTCCTGGTACACTGCTGAGAAGAAAGAGAGGTGTAGCAACCTGTTTGGGGTAGAACGTGCATTTGTAAATGCAGCTGGTAGAAAAATGTTAAGTGAGATTGTTTCTTTTTAAGTAGTTTGATATGAAAGTTTAATGAGAGATGTTTGTGACTTCTTGATTAAATTTCTTTGCACCTTGTAGGAAAGAGTTCAACATGACTTGTTGGTCTGGATGATTAAGACTGTAGCTGTGGTAATGATGGGCCTCCAGATCTTAATCTCTTATTGTGGATTTCCTAAGTCTGATTTCTCCATCAGATCTCTAACATAACTTTGTGGTTTGTGGCTAAAACGCAGAGTCTTCAAGAATGCTGTGAACCTGGAGTTCATCCTTCTTGGGATGACTGCAAGTCTTCATGAACATGACCAGATTTTGAGAAGCAGATGGTTCTGACTGGAATTTGGTTGTAAATATAGTCTGAATTGCTTTTAGGATTTTCTATCTCCATCAAAGGAAACTTAAGAGGTAAACGACAATTTGGAATACTAATCATAAGAATATTTATTTCCATTTTGGAACAAAAAGTTTCAGGATTTTCATGCAAGTGGACTAATTTTTATGATTCTGTTGTTTAATTTTAAACTAAGTAAGGACACCTATGTCATAATTTTTAAGGGGTATCTGGGAAATAATGTGCAGTAGAGGTGTCCTGGTTTGAGGACAGTCCAGCCCAAACCATGACAATGGTTTGGGTAAGAGTAGAACAGTTTAAATCTTGCATTTTTCTCCCAGAGATTTTTGTCTAAGTTGCCTGTGTTTTTTGCGTAACAGGGAAATCTAATTTAAAAATCACTTGGTAAGAAGAGTGGGAGGAAAATATGTCATTCTACTTAAAAACGTCTCTATTTTTAATAGCAGTTATACATAGCAATTTTTAAAGAAAAAGCAATGCAAATAAGGTGAAAAATCAATCTATTGGTAAAGACTCCCTCCATGACAGTTGTACATGATAGAAACACAAACCTGTTCCAGTAACAGAGACTAAACAAGCAAGGATTGTCCTTACTGGCATCATCCAGTGGCTGGTTAGATCAATGTAACTGTGATTAATTCACTAAAGTCAATTACAAGTAGTAAATGTTTAAGTGTTACAATTCATCAGCATTAATCATATGATGATTTGATATTGATTGCAAAACCAGCAGCTTCGACAACTTGTCATCCTTTGTGTCAAACAGCAACATTTCCCCGGCACTGCAGTGCTTTAACTAGTGTTGTACCTATTTTAATGTAGAAATAAATACACAGAAAATGTTATTTTAAGACCAGTGTTTTTATTTACAGCATGCATTCTACTGAAGGCGCTCTGCTGTGCCTCTTACGAACATTACAGCTAACTCTGGACCACCATAAGATTTAGACTAGATATAAAGAAGAAATTTTTTACAGTGAGGTTGGTGAGATACTGCTCCAGGTTGCCCAGAGAGGGGGTAGATGCCCCATCCCTGGAAACATTCAAGGTCAGGTTGGACGGGGCGCTGAGGAACCTGATCAAGTTAAACACGTCCCTGCTCATGGCAGGGGGGTTGGACTAGGTGTCCTTTAAAGCTCACTTCCAAACCTAACTATTCTATGATTTTATTCTATGATTTTATTCTATGATTTGATGATTGCTGCAGAGATGCACTGCCAACTCATGGTCAGCTTGTTGTCCACCTGGGGTGTCCACCAGGGTCCCTTTCAGCAAGGCTGCTCCCCAGCCACACAAATGCACTGGTATTTCTTTGAGCATGCTGGAGACATCTCTTCTGGTTTTATGGGAGAAGATAAAGTTTCTTCACCACTTGAAAATTCATAAGAACAGAGTATTTTGGTTTGTAAGTTTTATTCACCAATGGCAAACAATTAATTTTAGATTGTTGTATAGTTAATTTATATATGTTTTCTGGTCACTAGATGGAGGTAGGCAACCATTATGACAACAGCTTTCCCTGCATCTTGTACTATGAAAGGAAAGAGATGATTCTGTGCTGATTTGGACAGCAGGAAGTGTTTTTTATCATTAGAAATACTATTCTGGTACCAGGTTGCTTGAGGATAGGATGACACCTGCACTTGCCAATCCACAGCTTTGTATCACAGCAAATTTATTCACTGGAATCTGATTTAAATGAATAGTTTATATAGTTTAATCTGACGTATGTTTTATTATCAGTGATCCACTTCTGAATTTAGACAAGAGTTATTTAGATCACGCATATATGTGCGTCTGTGCAGAAATTACTTTACTAAATGACCTGAGAAAAAAAGGGTAGCTTAAAAACATTATTTCGTTGTCTACTATACCCTGGAACCAAATACATAATGTACTGAGAACCAAATACATAATGTATTGAGTATCCCCTTGTACTGGTAATTATGAAATGCAAAGTTGTATGGTTTAGACACTGTTTGTGTATTCCCCGTGTGCTGCACCTACATCACCATATGAGAAATACCAGAAATAAACAGGCTTTTCCGTACTGGCTTTCAGTCATTGCTCGCTTACAGTCACTCAAGGTTATGGGATCTTTTCAATGAGATCCCACTTCATCTTTACAGCTTAAGTTGCTGTTTCTGGTTGCTTGGTTTCTGAAAGAGGATTAATTTTTAGGGACAGTTTGCAAATGCTCAGAGATGGAATGATTCTGTTCCTTCAGGTAGTGAAGACAGCTACAGAGCTGTCCTTGAGTCTCGGTCACCTCTGTCAAGACATGTAGAGCTGTGATATTGAAGCAAGGCTTGGTGTTGAAGCTGGTGGATGAAACTAGTTTACAGGCCTCTCTTCAGCTGAAATGATGAGCTCCCAAACATCCTGTCCTTTCAGAAACAGTGAATAGTGCACCCAGGTAGTCCAGGTATGTATGATTACCACATGCTTACTATAAATGGAGTTAAGCAGGGCTGTGTGTTGGCTGCAGGATTATTTGGAATGGGGTTTGCTGTACTCATTGGCAGTGCTTTTAAATACAACACTGGCATCTTCATGTTGTGCCATGCAGACCACTCACTCCCACCCAGGAAGGTACCCTCCCTGAAGAGTTAAGTCTGGCTGATTGCAAGAGCTTAAGGGATTTTTTTTCAGATTTTAAAAAAGAAAAAGGTTTTTCTTGCAAGTAAGTGGCAGGTCGGGACACTTCCAGTAAGACTTTGTTTGCTGGGAAGAATGTAGCACTGCAAATTGTCAACAGCTACAGTGATGATGACTCTATATAAATGTAAATGAGCCCATTAGTAATTGCTATGAGCTTTGAATTTAAGTTTTTAATGCCAAAAGTGACCCATATATGAGAGTACCAGAATAATGGATTCCATAATTACTTTCATTAACCCAGTCTCTCTCTGCAGAGCTAACCGAGGGCTGGACTGGTGGGCGTTCTCAGGGAAAAGTCCTGCAAAAAGCTGATAGAACCTGTGAAGTGTATATAGTGCATTATGTATGCTGAAAGATTCTCTGCCAGAAGGTATTTTTGTTGCTATCTATGGCTTCTAGCATAATTCAAGAAAGTACTCCAAAGGGGAAAGCCCTTGGAGGCTTTACCTGATGAGTCTTAAACATCAGCAGAAGTCAGCTAGTGCATCATCATTGATTTCAATGACCCTGTGCAAAATTTGTAGCAAGTCTGGCCCATCTCACTTTAAACCAGTATGGGATAAGAGAAGCAGCGTGAATAACACATCTATATGCTATTAAATGATCTATATTCTATTATGACTTCTTTAAAATTGTGCCCTGGCAACCCGTGTATGCCCCAAGTGTGTGATACAGACCCAAATGTCCTTCTTAGTTTCAGTGTTGAAATAGTAGAGGTGTTTTGTTTCTCTAAGTAACAGTACAGTCGTACTGGTGCTACTGGCCCACTGTTGTTAGTCTCTGTGTTTGCTCCTTGCTTCTGTGAGTGTGTGTGTGAGTTAGGGAGCTGTCAAGTCACATAGTGTAACACAGACTATGTGTTAATATTCAGTTTTCAACTTAAGCTTGTCCTCTAAAATACCACCCTTCCATTCTCTATTATTAAACCAAGTAATGAGGTGAGTGGATCAAAACCCTTTCTCACCTGCTCTTCTTGCAAGAACAGCCTCTAGACCTGCCCTATGGGCAGGTTCCAAACTTTTTTCACTGTTCAGCAGTTTTGTGTCGAGGCCAGCGTGTGTGACAGCCATGGCTTTGGGTTCTGTCTGGTCCCTGCAAAAGGCAGGCAGGGAGCAGTCATCCTCCTGTGCTGCTGTTGCTGCTAAAATCTATGGCAGCAAGTTTTGCAGTCACCTGTCTTTTCAGGATTTTGTTTTTTTATCGTTCAGGATTTCTTCAAAGCTGGAATTGGCAGACAACTTCTTTTTTCAAACGTACTTTTAAAATGTTTTGAAGCTGAGCATTGACTTTGTCTAATCGATTGCAATCTTTAGCACCTTCTGCAACTGCTGCTGGGGTTTGATTAGCTGCTGTCGTGTCTCCTTCCTTGTAGTCTTGAAATCTGTGACAAAATATTTGCAAGCCTTCTGCTATTTCATCATTCAAATCTCTAAGAAACATACTGGGTAGAGTCAAACCAGGATAGACCTTAAGGCTCCCTTTGAAAAGCTTAATCCACTCTGACAATAAATCACGTTTAACTGGTCATGCAAAATTTTTTTTGTTCAATTGTGCACTTACCCTATGATACATTTTATTCACTGTGTTTTCTAAGTTATTTAAGAAAATGTAATCCGTAATGATGGAATAACATAACTAACACCAGCAGGTATCCCATGCACTCCTTCATTCTTACCCAGCAGGCCACTCACTGTTTGCCTGAAGATTCAGCTCTTCAACCAAAGTTTTAAGGTAAGGACTGAAAAATTAACAAACAGTTTCATGAAGAGCTTTCACACATTGTAATTTTTTTAATGAATGCTGATTTTTCTCTGCTTTATTACAGATGAAGCATATCTTTAAAAAGTTAGAACGTGTCACTTTTTTTTTTTTTCTTTCTGTTGTCTGTAATTGTTGGTTGTTTTTCCCCCTTCTCCCTTCCTGTCCCCTAATTTGTCACAGGAAATGTCTCTGTGTGCAAAGGGAGACCAGGGAAAATGTTGAGGAGAGAGGAAATTTCAAAAAGGTGAAAAAAATAATCTTGCTTTCTATCAAAACTGTATGTGAAAAAAACCACCCAAAATCAATGAAAAACTTCCACTTGAAAATGTTCTAAATGAAACATTTCTCTTTTTAGTTATTCTTTCTGCTGGGCCATTACTGATTTACTGGAGCATTTTTCTCTTGCCAAAACTCAGCACTTTCCACCCAACTTGGCTCAATTGCAACCTCTTCTCCTGCTGCTTTTCTTTGTATCTCAGTGGTCATACCTAGCAATCTCTGACTGACAGTTTGTCTATGTATTAGGAATTCAGCCCCACCTATGCTTCTTAAATCATCAAAAGGCCCTTTTCCCTGTTCAGAACCACATTGCAACTTTTGTGTGTAGTGTTATATGTCTATTTTGTAGGTCAGATTTAGAAAATATTTGGTCATATTTGAAAATATTTCATTACTTCTGATTAACAGTTTCTTAAAATTTATTGAAATTTTCCTACATAGGGACATTAAGACATTTTTCAGGTGATTATTAAGAGTCAGAATCTATGATTATTTATTTTCTTTTCTAATCACCTGACGCTTTTACCAAACGGCCATATTCTGCCCTCATGCTAGCAGCCTTGCTGCTGACCTTGTTCTTGTTTGGACAGATTTTAGTTTTGCTTTTTGCATTTTCTGTAAAATTCCACTTGCTGTTTATCTTCTGATATTTATGTGTGGGTATTTCTGCTCCTTCGAGGGCACACATGCTTCCTTTAGGGCCCAATTAACATTTTTCCTTGAACTATAGGTTAGCCTATGAATATTGCCATAGCTAGATTTTTGTATACTATTTAAATTTTTTTTTTTTTTTTTTTTAGAAATGTAACCGAAAGCATTTGAGACCTGTTTGGTCTCTAAAACAGAAGTCACATACTCTAAATTCAAAATGTAAACTTCTTTAGTGATAGTACACTCCTGGTACCTAGAGCAGTGTCTCTTGTGTCCGCATTAGAGCTCAGATCTCTTGAACTCCAGTTCCTATATTTTCTGCTGAAACAATAGATGAACTAAGGCAGAAGTTTTATTTTTCTGTGCCTCAGTTCCTCCATTACAATCTGGGAAAAAGAGCTGCTGTTTGCATTTGTATCCAAGATCTGCAGAAAATATTCTAAATTAAATATTCTGAACTAATATAATTTTTTTGACTGTAGGAAACCAATTTTATTGTTCATGTTTTTTGAGAGTTCTTACCTTCCACATTAAGTATTTTCTCTCTGAAATGCAGAGTGTCCCTTTCACTGATTTTTAACAGTTTCTTCCCTTTCATTGTTTTCCTGGGTTTTAAACACCTTGTATGTATATGTGTTATATTAAGCCCTTGAACATGATCAGCCTTCAAAACCAGTACTGTTTCCCCTTTACTTATTTTCCATTTTATTGTTTCTGCGGATCTAATCTACCCTCAAAAATTCTGACAATCAAAAATGCTGTTTCATTTTTTTTCAGTTCTCATTAGCATTCCTGGCAAGGTAAGGCTGACGGGAGAGGAGGAAAGGAGATGGATGAGGTGGGGAAGGAAGAATTGTATCCATACTAGCATGAGTTTCACAACTGCTGTTTTTGTTTCCTCCTTTCTCCGTGTAGCCAGTGAATCTTTCATTTTCATCAGGTCTGGGTCTTTTTCATGGCCCTGTGAACAGATGGAGAAGTTATGTGTCATCTATCAGTATAAGAGCTGTGTCCAACATGGAAGAGGGAGAAGAATGAAAAGAAATGCCATTTTTTCTCACCAAATGGAGGTTGTTGTCTACCTATAGTTTAATTAAGAATTAGAGCACACCATGAGGATATATATCAATAGGACCTACAAAATTCAGTGATTATGAGATGTACTTTTTGTCAGTAAAATGTGAACCACAGAACATATAGCTTGTTAAACCTTCAAGGACACTTTACAGATGGTTATGGTGAGAACCAGGCCTTGAGGAGAAAACATGAAATTAGAAAAACAATACAATTTAAAATATTAATAAGCAATAAAGGAGGAGAAGTAAAAAATAGTATGCCATGGGTAAGCCAATGGTGTTTGCAGCCACTGCCTCTGTGACGTACCTCAGATCTCCACCATTTTCATTATTTGTAACTGATTGTCAAATAATCCACTGCTTCCACCGAGAAATGTCTGATCTCATACTTGTTGGCATGCAGAGGAGAGATCTCCACACTCATTTGTAAATGTTTTTTCATCTTCCTATTTACTTAAAAATCTTTGATGTTCATGCAGTAAGAAAAATGCATTTTTGCATGGGAAGTAAAATGGAATATTTATACAGGATGGTACCTGCATTTGAAAAGAAAAATCTGAGGCATCTGTCTGTTAAAACACAGACTTCATAAATAAATGTACGAAGCGTTATTATCAGCTTGTATTGAGGTGAGTGGGAAGTTCTTGAGAAAGTAATTACTTTGCTGTATCCTATGGAGTATTGTCCAATTTACCACCATTAATAATTCTTCTTATGAGTAATTTTATACTTATGATCTCTCAGCGATTCATCTAATATAAAAACCCTGCATAAAAAGGAAAAGAGAAAAGATTGCTCTGCTGGTTCAATAAAACAGACGCCAGTTAGAATACTTTTGACTGAACACCACAATCAATATTAAAATCAATATTAGTTTATTTCTTTCTTTGATCTTAAAAGGTGATTACTGAAATAGTAAAAATGTAAACTGAATAATGTAATTTTCCATCACATTATTCTTAATTTTTCAATGGGAAAATGTGTTCAAATTAATTTTATGCTGTAGTTTTGCGAAGGATAATTTTTTCATTTGTTCTGTCTGATTCTGGGTGCACACACATGTGTCTGTGTAGGCACAGAAACGATGGGAAGTGCATCCTTTGCCCCCAGGGATTAAGGCTCTCTTCAGAGTCTTGCTGTTGTCAGTGTTTGGGAGGGGAAAAAAGGAACGGTAGAAGGAATTTCAGATGGAGTCAGCCTGTTGTGTTCTGCAGTTCTTGTGCTTTGCAGAACTGGTCACTGAGATTTAGCATCAAACTTAAATTTCTGAAGCTTCTTCCTTATCACAAGTGATTCACACAGTGATGTAGTGGAATACAAATTAGATTTCCCTTTGAATGATGATTTAAATCTGGCTTAGAACACTGCTTTTTAACGTCATTTACAGAGGCAGCCTCTTGAATGCAAGTTGATAACTTTTATGAATTTGTAAGTGCATTAACTGTGTCTAATTTGTAGTTAGAGTATTGTAAGACTTTTCCATAACACGTGGATATATGAATATGTATTTACCAAACCATTTTGAGACAGTTTTGTTAGTCATCCATTAAATAATTGAGGCTTCAGAAGATCATCCATAAGCCAAACCACTGTATTTTTGAAAACTTTTATTGTTTGGTTTGGTTTGGTTTTTTTTTCCCCCATTTTTAATCAGATATAGTGATGGGTTATTTTGGTTTTTGGCTTTTTGGCATATTTCTGTTGACATGAAGACCAAGTATAAAATACAAGAAAGACAAGAAAGAGAAGCATTTTATAGTGCAAATTCATCCATTTAGGAATTAATAGCATTAATTTTTGATGTAGTTTTGGGACTAAAGATTGAAAAAGTGTCAGTGGGAGCTTTGACTATATTAAACAATACCAGGATGAATGTAAGTCATGACTATAATGAAGCTCTAAAAAGGTGAATATGAGCTTAGATATATGAGATAAGATATTTCTCCTAGGAAGAAGTACTGACCACTTTATTTTCCAGAGGTCTGCTAGTACAGAGTCTGCAGGGAGTCAAGCTGCTATCACATTTTCCGTGCCTACCAGCCAATAGTAACTGCAACACCCCACTGAGGCCTTGCCCTCTTACTTTACCACCACATCAGCTCAGTACTATATTTCTCATGAATATTCCTTATTTTGGCAAGCCTAATGTGATAAGTAAAGTGATGATCAGGTGACACACAATTGTGTACAGCAGCATGAGACTGAACCATGGCTCCCCTTTATATACCTTTAACAATTCCTTATTTGGTATTGTGTTGCATGGCAAAAACTTTGAAAATCACTTTTGGAAAATCATTTTGCTTGGTCAGCCCTTTATCGGTGCACTAAATATACATGCAAGCTGCAGTTATTAACTGCAGCGTTAAGTTCATGTTATGAATCCTTTAAGACACTATCTGATGCTTCTTGATCTCCACATTCTCATCACTGAGTACACAGAGGTCCTCCCAAGACCTTTATTAGTCCTTTTATGGACTAGACAACTCATTAATATGTTATTTACCTACTTACTAATCCCACTCGCAAATACCACATCGCTTCTGATGGACAAGTGAAATACTCAGGCTTTCAATTTTTCATGCTTCTATGGTAAAAGTTTAGCCTGTAATGGCAATTACCAGTGTCATTGTATAGGATAGAAGTAAAGCTACACTGGACTACTCTTTATAGTTCTGGTCATCCATGTACATGACCTTTATTTGGAACAATGTGGGGAAGAGGTAGTTTCTAAGACAAGAAAGTATATAGTTAGTCTACCCTATAAGACCCCTACAGACCAAAAAAAAGTCTTCACTGGGGAAGAGGTAGTTTCTAAGACAAGAAAGAATATAGTTGGTCTACCCTGTAAGATCCCTACAGACCAAAAAAAAAAAGTCTTCAACTTTTTGTTACTCAGAACAAATTGGGAAAGGGCCAATAATTATTGTATCTGTTTTGCTTACACAGTGTACAAAGTGTGTGCATTTTTGAAAACTCCATAGCTGAATATTAATAGGGGCAGAAAATTAAATACTCTGGGAATGTTTGACTATGACCTAATTCCACTGTAGAAAATCAATTTCTTGGCTAAGTAATGTTTGCTAGCATGACCAATAAAACTCATTACAGAAAAAAGATTGAAATTTCTTATCTTTGCAAAGTTGTATTAAAATAAGAAAAATCAAATTTTTTTTTTCAATTAAAATAAACTTTGCTATGTTTAAATATATTTGTTTTTAAAAGTGAAATATATTGAATATTCCCAGCATGTATTTTCCCATAGTTATAACAATTAAATAAAACCAAATTGAATATGCTTTATTTTATACCCTTAATCTACATCCAGTGGGAGTTCTGGTGATGTACCAAGAATGAACTATCATTCTCTCACACTGGAGTTTGAGTCAAGTTTTGCATTCTTCTGCTTTAACTTTTAAGTAGCTTTATATTTTCACATTTCACTGAAAGAGCTACCAGATTGCTTATGAATATGCCTGGACTGTGGGAGCCAGAACCTGAATGCCATCCCAGTCCTACATTGGGATGAAGACCTACCACACACCAGTCATCTTCCATGTCCTAGTTTTTCTGGAAAGGAAAATTGGGTCAAAATATACTCTGAGAAAGACCTCAGTAAGGATTAGTGCAGGCTCCAAACCAGCGTCTGTGCATCTTATGTCCAGCAATGAAATGGTGGCTGTGAGAATTTAATGTGCGAAATTCATCAGAAGTTCATTCCAGCCAGGGCTAGATGAAAACCTAATGAGAGAGACAGGATCTACAAGAAAAGCTTTCAAAAAAACCTCTCAACTCGAAAGCTGAGGTGCTGTATATTCATATTTGTGTTCAGAGAGTGGAAGGAATGAATCCAGGGCTGATTTAACAAAATATTGGGAATCAAATATTGTAACCAATTTAATTTTTTTTTTAATGGTTTTAACTGGCCATGCCTGTAGTTTTGTCCTTAATTCTTGTCCCACATCCTCAGCAATCTGTTTATTTAATTTCTATAATGTACATGTCTAGTCATACATGAGAAGAAGATGAGTACAGTATCTGAATTTTGGTTTGCTTGGTCTTCTAACCTAGGCTTGGCTGTCCTGTACTTCTTTCCTCCTGGTGCACAGACTTACACAAGTTGCCATTCTCTAAACTGTTATGAAATGTTCTTAAAATATTTGCATTGAAAAACAGTCACAGAGCCTCTCTGTGCTGAAATCATAACCTTAAACCTCTCTGGCAATTTTCTACCTTGTGTAGGGCTGCAGGAGTTGGTGGGCACCACCTTCAGGTGGTGGATTCCCAAGAGGTGACAGAGATGAGAGTGCATTGAAGGTGTATGGCAGATAAAGGCATCCTTCTCATTTTTGCAGCTGAGCCCCTCAGAACCTGAGGTGATTCAGGCAGAGACCTGTCAGACTCAAGTGGTTCTAGTCTTCACTCTGAAGTCTTTTCTCCTCTGCAGATATTCTCCAAGTTTCTTTTACATTTTCGTTTAATCCTTTTCCAGGACTCAAGTGGTTCTAGTCTTCACTCTGAAAAGTCTTTTCTCCTCTTCTGCAGACATTCTCCAAGTTTCTTTTACATTTTCGCTTAATCCTCTTCCGCCCCATAATCTTTCTCTTGCCTGCCTTTTTAGCTTGGCTCCATCCCCTTTTCCTCAACAGACTTTGTCTTATTAGCTAATAAATTCCTGACACAGATCCATAAATTTAAATACCAATCTTTTACACGAACAGCTAGTTTCTCTCTGGAGGTAATTGGCAACCATCATTCTTTTGGGTCTGCTCCTGTGTTACATCCTCGTACCTCAGAGTTTCCCAGGTTGCTGAGCGCTGGTATCACCATCAGAGGTTATAATACTTTCTGGGCCTCTGTTCTTCAGATAACTGATTAATTGAACCAAGCAGTTTCTGCATTCCCCTGGGCACAGGAATCAGTGGTTGTTCCTGACAACTGTATGAATGGCAGAAGCCCATTTCGAACATCATGTAACCTTCAAAACACAATGTGACTCTAAATTTCTTCTCCCTGAAGTACTGTAATTAATTAGAAAGTGTGCCCTCGATTGGAGCCATGGCTTTTACATTTTAATGCAAATTCGCTCCATCATAGTCATCAGCATGTCGAGATGACAGCTTTGAAATGTCAGCGAAACTCTTAACTTCCTTGTACAGACTTTTCTTTTTTTAACTTTTCTTTTCCTTTTTTCAACTTTACTTTTTTTTTTTTCATTTAAAAGCACCATAGTGAATGTTTTAACTTTTCTTTTCCTTTTTTCAACTTTTCTTTTCCTTTTTTTCATTTAAATGCACCATAGTGAATACCGATCCATTTTAAAAAAGTGTTGCATAATTCCATGATGTAGTTTATTACACAGGTAGCTCTACCTCTGTCTTTTCCCAGGATTTCAGTGTTTGACTTTGCAGACTTTGAGTTTGTAATATTTATGTGTAATGCAACTACAGTATTAATATGGTAATTTTATTAATATGATGCTAAGATTGTATTCATAAGCAATATGATCAAGAGAACCAAGACATGAATTGTCATATGGACTGCATTTCAATCCTATTGCACGTATGCATTAAGAGTCAATCTTTTATTGCTCAGTGTAATATTGTTAAGGACACATAATAGGAGCAACGCAGTCAAATATCTTTTGGAACACTGTTCGATTTACTAACGATTTATTTCTCATAGGATGCAGCAGGTCAAGAATAATTTTCATGACACCAATTACAAAATGAAGACTGGATCTCTGACTTCTCGTTTGTGCTATAAGTAAAAGCCTAGATGCAAACTAGAAATTAACTAAAATACAATATATTATCCAGGATCTTACAGTGTGATTTGGAGTTAACTGTGTGCTGCTGCTTATTTTCTTGTATTGGGCCCATGCATATATACCATACAAGTTGCGCTACCCACTGCAAGCGTAGAATAATTCTGCTTTCTTTCAAAACTTCTATGAAGTGGATATCTTAAGTTGAAAAGGCAAAGAGAGTCCCTTTTTCTGAAAATGTCTGTATTTAGGTGACTTGTATTTGTTTTCTTGATTATATTCCAATAATATAGTATTTTTTCAGTGGAAGAATTAATAGGGGAAAGTTATTGTGACTAGAGATCTCTCAACCCTGGTCATTGAACAAGGGACCTTAAAGAAGTTTCTGTGTTTTTAGTGGTACTCCCACTTATACAAAGATCACATCCATCACCTCTTTGATCCTTTTCTAAACACCTTCTGTGATCGGAGATTGCATGTGGAATTTAGCTGTTTGGCACTTCTAGTGATGCCTATGTCGTTCTTCTAACACAAGGTCTGTTTTGCTTGGAAAAACACTTGATTCAGAAAAAGCTTTGGAGAATCTTGGTGTTCTACTGCTGTTTTTTAGTCTGACTACAAAAACTGCCATATGGTTCCATTGTGCCTGTGCAGGTGATTAACGAGTAAATCTAGTTTGCACTTATGGATGTTTATATCTTAGATCTTTCACTTCTTAAAATATGAAATTACTTGATCACATGTAGAGAATCCATAATAACTTGTCTTCCTTAGGGTTGTATTTGTCCTTTTCCTAAGGAAACAAAGCCTTTTTTTCCTTAGGACCTCATCTTTTATGATGTATCATGCGGGCTGCTCCAAAAGGTAAGCACAGTGAATCATGGGAGAGAAGATCCAGCAACTTGAATTACAGTGTTCATTCAGTATTCAGATACGTATGCTTCTCAACAAATCCCATTTGATTTTAGATGAAGTCTTAATAATTTTCTTTCTTAGTCACAATTGACTTGTGGGATCCAATCTGGCCAAGTCCCTGGTGCATTTTTGATTGTTACCTTCCAGGCTGATATCTTAATGCAGATTTTATAGGAAAAAACTCCCATCTTGCCACAGTTGTATTTATCTTTATGAAAGAATTGTAAAGTTAATGGATCAACGATTTTGTCAGTCTTCTCTTTTTTAAAGCCAAGGTTGAAGAGGTTTCCTATACAATCAAAAGTTTATATTTCATTTTTAATTAATCCAAAGGGAATGTATTCGTATGATACTGGAATACATTAATGCAGTGTCAGATGACTTGATATTCACTACATATTAATATTGCAAAAAAGGAAAATTCAAGGCTGGTCTAAGAAAACAAGGTCAAATAAATAGCTAGAAAGTTTAGTTGGTCTATGGGGTAGGATAGAAGATACTTTATAATTTTCAAAGGCATTGTAGCCGGGGTAAAGGTGGAACAGTTTTCATGTAACAGAAGATAACTGTTGTATAAATAGCAGTTAAGTTTCACAGAAATGACTTACAGCAGGTCTTTATAATGCTTACATTTTGTCTTTGAAAAGTACGATGAGTATAGCAGGCTCTTTTTGAGCAAATGTATTGAAAGCCAGGATTACGTCATTCCTGCTAAGCCTTTGAGCCCAGTATTACTTAATGGATAAGTATGTGTGATGCTGGGAGCCTGGCTCTTGGCACAGTCATGCAGGTGTAATGTAGGTAAGATGAATGCAATCTTCAGGCAATAGCTAAGCAAAGCTGTTTCCGTCCTAATTTCACCAGTGAATATGGTACTCAGTGAGACTGAAGAACATTTGCAATGTCTGATAGTTTAGCCTCTTGTTAGAAGAATCAAACCCAAAATATATGGTTAGCTACCAGAATGATTGGCACACTAAAGAGAAGCCACCTGGACCTGAGCGGGTGGGGAATTTGAGGATAAAAGAGTGGATAAAAGAATTCACGTGGTTGACTCACATAACTGGGTTTGGGTGTCTGATGTTTGGTGTCTGGTACATTGTAACAAGGTCTCTCCCCTCACAGAAAATTAATTTCTTTCTTTCATTTTTCTTCCTCTTTCTCTCAGAGGAACAGAAGGCATGCTTTTCTTTAAAGGCAAATCTCCTCTAGCTTTGCTGTTAGGACACTTCCTCTAAATGTGTGAGGTCTGGGCTCACTTTTCTCCTCCTGAGGAGACTCAAACCACTCTCTTTGCAGAACATCCGATGCTGTTTGAAACTGGAGCAACTGGGGTAACTTGCTGCCTCCCCTGCTGAAGCAGACACTCTACAAAGACTTCACTGGGCTCAGAAGAGAGTCAGAATAAGCCTAGTTTAAAGCAGTAGGGAAGCCTGAAACCTCATGCCTGCTCCACAGACGGTCATTGTATTTTATAGAAGGATATTTCATTGTAAGTTCCCGTTCAATAGACACTGAGGATAAAGCTCTAGTTCTGCAGGCAGGGCTGGTACTGCCCCCTTTTGCCCTACTTCGTAAGTAAGAACATCTGAAATTTCCCATTTTATGGCCCTATTTAACAAGCTTGTAATTCTGTCAGACTTCAGCGGCATGGATTGAATTTCCTCACACAGTCAGCCTTTTGTGCCTGGGAATAGGCCTTTACCTCTTCCTGTGCAAACGTTTCAAAAGTTGGCTTTCAAATTACTGTGGTTTGTACATGGTCTGCAGCGGGTTTAGTAACCGATATCTCTGAAGAGCCATTGCTCGGTGTCTGCGCTGTTTCCTCGCCATCCTGAGTGCCTCAAACACCAGACATGGGCCAGAGGTAACGAGGGACTGAATATTCTTCAGTCCAAGGCCTGCGCTGTGGTGGGACCACACAGTGGGACAGAAAATGGGGGCCAGAGAGAGCAGAGAAACTGCCTGACTGCAGGTCAGAGGAGATAAAAGCTGCACTGGTGTGAAGTGGTCTAGGGGTTGCCTGTGTATTGTGGCTGTGTACATGAGGGTGTAGGGAAATGCTAACCCAAAAAAGTTCCTGACTAGTGCTAAGCATTTGGAACGGCAGTATCAGGGAGGCACTGGCTAGAGAAATGTGTCACAGACGTGGACTGGGAAGATTTTGCTTCAGTCTGAGGTAACAAACCAAGTCATAGGCCTAGGGCAGCTCAGGCTGGATGAAAGGAGATGAGATGAACCCTCGGGAGAAAGGAAATTTGGCTTCAAGCAAGGAAAGGCTTGAATTAGGAGGCAGCCATGCAAACAGGCAAGGAATGAAAAAGATAGGCCAGAAATACATGAAAGAATTGCAGCTGGGAAATTCCCTCTTGCATTTTCATCCATGTCCTTCAGGAAGGGGTGAGGCAAGAGAGGAAAGACTAGGAACAGTTATCTCCCTTCTCCTTTGGTGTCACTACTAAGAAGCTTCCAACTATTTATTTCTACCTCTTCTCTTTCTTTCTCTCCTCTCCACTCCAGCAGAGTAAGTCATGGATCAGCCTCCTTTGAGCTTTTCTACATACAGTGATGCTTGTAAAGAGTTGCTATTTCCTGCTTGAACAGGGCCTTACAGTTTTTGTAAGCCCATTTACCATCTTAGACAGCAAGCCTGGCTCCTGGGATGACAGGATCAGGCCTGTGTTTCACAAAGATGAAGCATGACACTCTTAAATAAAACTCCTTGGGGGTTTTTATTTTTCACTTCGTGTAGAGGTGAAATATAACTTCTCTTCATATTTATATCAAGTACCTGTTCCCTTATGAGTAACTTCCTCCTCATCTGAAGCCAAATTATGTGAATTTTGCCCAGGCAAAGGTCTCATCCAAGCAGTCTCTCCCACCTGTATTTTTAAACATTGATCATAGAAAGCCATCAAGTTTGTCCAGCATGTTTTGCCCATGGTGAATCCCTGCTGGCTTTTCCCAATCACAACTTTTGGTAACCCCCAAGAGATTCAGTTCCATGGCTTTCCCAGGGACTGAACTAAGGCTGATGGGCCTATAATTTCCTGTGTCCTCCTTTCGGTCCTTTTTGTAGATGGGGGTAAAATTAGCCTTCTTCCAATCTTCTGGGACATCCCATGATCTCCATGACTTCTCAAAGATGAAATATCATATTAAGTCAAATTATCACTGACAATAATTTGTTGCCAGAGCTGATTATTTTGCATGTGAAAATTTGTTTCCCCCTCCCAAAATTTTCTTTAAAGTCAATGTTTTGGGAAAATATTCCTGTTGTTCAATTAATTTTAATTTGAATATCACAGCAAGCAAATTTAAAACATGTAAACACAACCATACTTGAAAATACTGTAAGTGATTAATAGGGTGAATGATATGACTAGACAAATTTAAAGGAAAGATTAGCATCATTGCTGTAAATAAAGTGCCCTGGACACTGTATTTCAATCTCCAGCTGCAACATGTCTGTGTTACACCATGGTTATGGTACAGTAGTTGTACATCAGCAAACAGTAAGTTGATTCATTATCTTTGTACCATATTATTGCTCAGTAGTCAAAACACTTTATAAAAAGTGCACTTATATATGCCTTTTTATTTTGCAAACTTTGCAGCAGACCTTCTTTAATTATGTAAGTAATGTTTGAAGTTGCTTTTAGCCTCTGGGACTTGAGTCAACAACTTGCCTCTAGTTAAGGAGGGGGAAAAAAAAAGTTAAAATATTCTAGTTCTAATTTCTCTTTCCTAACCCTAGAGATACTTTTTTTTTTCCTGCTGAACCACATAACAAATCCCATGTTACCACAACAAAGAGATGGAAACTTACTTCTCTCTCCGTAAATATGACGTATATGTATATATTTTTTTACTCAGCCTTACTCCCTATCACAACTCAGACAAGTAATTCCAGTGCTCTAGATCCCTGCTTTGATGTGCAATATAGGATTATGTTTAGCAGACTTCAAGACATATTGGCCATTCTTGAAATATCTCACTGGACAACTACTCAGTGTTCTGATTTTGTAGCATTTATTTTGCGTTTGTTCTCTATCTGTCTAACTGCACATATCAAGAAATTGAATTTTGTAAGCAATATTTCATTATTTTTTTAATCAATACTTCAAAAGCCTTTATTGCTACCCCATAAGATGACATTAATCTTAAGTAACTTTAAAAATGAAAAGTTGGTTTCACACTTTAACTTAATGGACAGCTGATAGTACCTGGACAAGATGAGATGAATTTTGCTCTGCAGGTGCCTCTCTTCCCTTTCGGCAGCAGAGGGAGTTCTAGCAACTTGATTAGGTTTACGTAAACCAAAACTTTTCAATAGTTAAAGTTTGGTGAACAGACCTATGTTTCTTTTCTTACACATAATTCATATATTGCTTTAGTAGTTTTAATAAAAATAGACTTTTTTTCCAGAGCTGATCCAGTTAATCTGAGCCTTATCGTGTTAATGCAAATGTCCCTTAAATTCTGAAATTTGGGCCAATCATTGCTCATACTGTGTCTTTTAACTTCCTTTTTTTTTGTTTATTTTAGGTTTTCTCTTTGTAAAATGAATGCAGGCACCTTTTTGATAAACCAGTAACTAATATTAATTTTACCAGAAACTGCATCCAAACAGTAAGTTCTTTATATTTCTTATTAAAGGATCACACAGAAAATACCTCAAACCATTGTTCCCAAGTCACCATTTGGTCCTTCTGCTGTGCAGCTCTTCAAGTAAGCTGGCAGCTAAACTCTTGTAAAAGTCCTACTTTGTGTCTTTGTACCTACTTCTTTCTGTCTGATATTTCAATAGGTTTTTATAGGAATTTTGTAGGTAGGCACACTTAGCAGCTGTACTTTTTTAGTGACAAATGATATTTTCATTCAAGTCCATTGCTAAGATATACTTCTATGATGCACGTGTAATAATTTGAGGAGTTCACAGATGTTGAGGCAATCTAGTTATTTCTGTGTTGTAATATAATTTTATTTTTCTTTTATTAGGCTTCTGTTGCATGATAATAATTGGAAGTAAATCAATATCCTCTTATACAATATATAAAACTATGCATTTTCTACTTACAGATTTAATTGAAGCAGAAATCAATGAGTGTCAAGCTTAATATGGTAAATTATTGTATCTTGGAAAAGATGTATCTTGGATACATCTAAAATCTCTTGCTTCTGAACAGTAGCCTTTTTGCTGGTTCACAGAGTCATCTCAGGCCCAAACTGGTAGTTATTTAAGATCTCAACAGCTATTTAAAATTATTAAAAGGATATTTCATTATCCTTGTTGTTTTGGTATTGTTTAAACTTGTAATTAAGTTAAATGGATTCATTACTGTATACACTCTTATTCACATTTTTGCTTGCTAACTTAGGAACTGTTATCTTCAGACCAAGGCAGAGAGTGAAGACTTAGGAAGCTTGTATATAAAGACAAATCTGATGACCAAAATTCCTCTAGTTCATACAAATAAACCAAGGCAGTTCAATATTTCTTCTGAAAAAAAGATAATACCTGGATACAAAACCAATCACACTGGATTAATCGATAAAGCACAGGCTATTATAGCTGTTTTTTAGTTAATTAGTCCTGGATGTATTTGAATGGAAAGCACTGAATTACTCTAATTCATCTGAGAGTGTGGAATGGTCATACAAAGTGATGGCTTAAATTTTAGTGCTGCTCATTATAGTTGATGAGACTAATGATCATTAATTTAGATGACCACATGTCCTGGTTTGGGGTGGAGTGGAGCCAACTTTCTCTTCAGCAAGAGAGGCTTTTGCTTATACTTTTTTCTGTGGCTACCAGGGTCAGCTGACTTGGTTGTTTACTCCATGGAAGGGCTACACCTGTGGCATGGACAGACCAGGTGACTCAAATTAACCAACAGAGTATACCATCTCATCTGCCATGCTCAGTATAAAGGCTGAGAGGTCAGAAGGCCAACTTTTAATTGCTCTTTTTCTTCAATGGTGGTTGTCTGAGGAGGGCTCTGGTTTTGTCTACCTTTGATCCTGACCCATGTGCTCTTGAAGCCAGATCCAGTTCCCATCTGTAGCTGAGTCCAATGTGAAACTTCCCCAGTGCCTGCCGGTGACACCTTCCTGGGAACTTGCTATGGTTTTAGATATATGTTGTATCTATTTAATTATTTCTTTGGGAACTTGCTATGGTTTTAGATATATGTTTTATCTATTTAATTAATTTTTTTTTATTATTATTAATATTTCATTAAAGTAGTTTAGTTATTTCTAAACTCATAAATCTCTTTATCTTTCTCCTTTATCTCCTTGGAGCGAGAGGTGGGAGAGTGAATCTGTCATTACATCATTAGTCAATCTGGCCCAAACCACACCACCACAATTTCTTTAAAGGAACAGAATTTTTCTAGAAAGCTGGAGATATCACCCTAAGGTCTAAGTACATGACTTTTTGAACCTTGTGCTCAGCAATGATGTCATTGTTACTATCATCTCCATTCTTTGTCTCTTTCCTTTCCTTTGAATAAAAGATGAACTGTAGGCAAATTAGTTAAGTGGACGCTATAAATTCTGCTTTGGTGATGGAAAACTGAGTAGGATTAATTGAAATATAAAAATAAACACATAAAATATGGGCTCAATCTCATGTTTGGTATGCTGAATTTATCAGAACCGTAGCTGTTACTTAAAAAGAAAAGTTTGAAGTATTTAAGTATTTTTCAGATAAATTTTAGACAAAATTATAAGCCTGTGTTCTGCAGAAACATTCTACGTAGGACCACTTCCCCTAAGAAAATTGGTTGAATATTTCAGAGACATCCCCTTGCCCCATATCTGTTTAAAATTCTATCCATTTCAGGAACGTGCTGTAGTGCTCATATGTATTATGGCCCAAGGGTTTGTATCAGAGTCTTTTTATTAGGATCTAGGCAGGAAAAAAAACATGACCAAGATGAGCTTTGGTTCACTTGTGATTATTTTTAAGTCTTGCAACCGGGTCTCCAATATCATTATGTCAAATTAATGGATATTATTCATGCTTAAGAACAACTTTACTGCTCTGCTGGCAGTGCCATCTTGACACAAGCAGAGATATTCTCTATTCTCTTGCATCCAATCCAGTCTCTTCAGCAGATGCAGGTAAACGTGTCTGAAATGAAGACATTGTTCCTATCTTCACAAATGTCTAAATTAAGAACTGACCTTTCTGATGCTCTGGTCTGACCTGCTTTACAGCAGGAATCATAAAATTTCATTCAGTAACACCTTCCTCAGATCTAAAAACAGTTAGCAGATGCCTCTATATTCAGGTGAGTAACAGAGCCTGCCTGCGGTGTCATTAAAATCGCATAATTTACTTTGTATCTAGCTTCTGTACAGTATGCAGAGAAGATATATCAGTGCAATTTTTAGGCTGACATACTGAGCAAAAATCTAGAATGCTCAAAGTTAAGAATAGAAAGGTGTTGATATTTTGAATTTATTTTTTTTCCCTGCTGACCGTGATTCAATTACATGAAATGAAAGCGTATAGGGCAGGTGATTGAATTATAAAATGTTTATCTTAAACAATGCTACAAAATATTTCCCTAAAACTAAGTTAAATCTCACCAGAAGAGCTAAACATCAGAACTCCTGGACAATGTAATTTTAGTAAAATAACCTAAAATAATTGCTTTAGGGTAGCTAATTGAGGAATGTTTTATTTTTTTCCAAGTCCTTTGATTTTGATGTGGGATATAGCCCAGTGTGAAAAATGCATTTTAGTTATTTATGAACTTCAGGATCACACAAACTTTGGTTGTGCCTCCTGCTTATGTCATGTCATGTTCTCTCCCCTCTGATTCCTGTGATACTGCAGAAAATGGAAGACTCCATTGTCTCTAAATGTTGGTGTCCATACAAAAGCTAAAATGGGATCCTAAGTTACCTGATAGTAATTCCCATACAGCCTTGGATTTGTAAGTTAAGTACTTGTTAATCAGAGTACATATGAAATAAGAAATCCAGATGTAAATGATATTGTATTTCTCTACCAATTCTTCCTAAATCTTTGCTGAGTGCTTAAGCATAGAAACCAATTCTGATGCTTAATTTAATCACAACTACCTCACAATATCTAAGTCACTGAATGTGACAGAGATAAATGTTCTACACTGCCTAATTTTTTCATGATAATTTTCTTAATTTAGCTGTCAAGCGCACTACTTGGGTATTTGCATTTCAGCTGATATAAGTTGCATCTTCTATTCTGTTTCACACCCCCAAACAGACCAGAAAATCAACAATCCAAATGCACAATCTGATAAATTTTATAGGTTAGACAGTAAAAACAGCAAGGATTCTGAAAAGTGCAGAATGAATTGAATTGGTTGGGAGGAAGAAAGGTAACAGTTCTTAGCTAAATTCAAAAGAAACATTTTCTTGCGGGAATTGAAATTTTATTTATAAACTTCTGAAGTCCTCATTTCTGTGCAATTTATCCTGCTAGTCAATTTTGTGAGTTCATCAGGACAGATAAAACTGGCCTGCTCACAAATCCTTTTCTTAATGAAGTTACCTTGAAAGGAGAGAAGTAAATCTCTTCTTTCTGTAAAGCTATGCTGTTTCAAGCAACTTGAAAAGAGACTTTTGACATAGCATAAATTTGGGAAAGACACATAATCACTTGATAAACTTTCAAATTTTAAAACTACTCGGGCAATTAATACATCCTTTTGTTGTTATGGGTGAGTCACAATTTCAAAGTTTTCATAATCACTCATGAGAATAGAAATACACAAAGAATAGGTTGATTAATCTTTGCTATTTCGGAGAAAGAGAGATCTAAAATTAATATGTAATATGTTTAGGCTTTCTTTTTCATTGCTTCTCTTATAACGAAAAGAAAGTCAATACCATTTTGCCACCTGAGGAACAAACCAACAATGTAACCAGCATTCTATCGGAGTGATTTCAGGATGTGTCTGAAGGAGAATGATTGTTACAGATATCATTGTTTTTTTTTATAAAAGTACACTAGTTGTCTTGGAAGACTCCAAGACATTTTGGACAATGAGCCTAAATGCTCCTGTCAGAGCCTAAAGGATTTTGTGTATGTGCAATGGGTGCAAGCACTGCTTGGTGATAGGCAAAACACTGCTGTGTTATCAACAAATCCAAAACACAGCACCATAGCACCATACAGGTTACGACGAAGAAAATTAACTCCATTGAAATTAACTGCATTGAAACTCACTTGCATAAGTTTGCACTGACACTGGAGCATAGAGTAAAGGTACTGCAAATTAGAAAACTTTTACCTAAAAGCTGTTGTTCATGAGATTAAAATAACTGAAAGGTTAATATATAAAAAAATAACTTCTTATGTTGTTCAGACTGTGATTAACTGTTCTTTCATCTCTGGATTGCCTGAAAGACTAATATAAGGCTTAGTAGTTCAGGGTATTTATTAAGTCTAAAAAGGGAGTCTTCAGGAAATAAGTTTTTCCTTTTCTTACCAAAGAAGCTATAAATAGTTCACTTGCTTTCCCAAAACAAACGAGTCTCTCAGGAGTGACCCAAGTCTTTCACTTCAGAATGTAATAAAAAATGTTTCTTTCCAGACAGAAAGATCCCTGGGAGCTGCAGAAGTCTTCAGAACAAATCCCAGGGATTTACCTCTCTGAGGGTTTTGTACCTACTAATGGCCAACCAGAAGCCCGTTATCTCTATTTCTTTCCACTCCTCTGCCTCTGTACTGTTCTCTTGTTTAAAGTCCTGTCTCCCCAGTGTGAGCCCTCCAGCAGCAGAACCACAGAGACACTACAAAACCTGTGTGCTTCCTGGTGAAGAAGTTGTCCCCAGGCATTTCGTAGAGCCAAGAGAGTTTTATTATTAGCAAGCGCTGTCAATAATGGATTTTTTTTTTTTTTCTGCTTTGGGGATCCCTGAACAGAGAGTTCCTTTCATATTTTGTGAAATTTTTCTCCATTTACAATTTCTTTTGTTGATTCAAAACTAGTCCTGCTCAAACTAGAGTTTTGTGTCTTTTTATCTGCAGCAGAATCCCACCTTTGTAAGACAAAGAGGTTGCTGTGATACTTCATAGTTATTGCTGTTTAGGTGACTGGATATTGGAAAGTTTCCTGAATTAACCAATTTATTGTAAACTAGATCACGTCTCTATTATCTAAAATACAACAAAACCCCTGAATTTATCAGCGTGATTTTGAGCTAGTTTACTACTCTTGTAAAATAGCTGAATTTCAGATCAGTTGCTATGTGAAGTTTAACCTTTACAGTATGAAATTAGGCTTCAATGGTTAAACTGGCACTTCTGCTCAGACTGTTTCTTTGTATTCTTATGGCTTCATATGCCTTCTTTTTAATTTTCTTAACTGAAATTTTAATGCACACAATAGAAGTTAAGAATTGAAAATAAAGTTGCAAATCTTTCTTTCTCCAAGAATTTCCCCTTACCCTTGCATCATTTCCTAGAACAAGGCTTTTAAAATATTTTTCCTGTTAGTCCTCTTTTAGCACTGAGTATTCTTCCCTTCCCTGGGGAAAATGTTGTCCTCCTTTGTGTCTGCCGAAGGCTCTGAGCCCCATATATCTGTTGTTCCTTTATTTAGTGGACAGAAATGCAGATAGTTGGAAACTACAGAAAAATATGTGCTGCGTATGGTGGCTGTCTGCATAATCAACATGCAAACTGGGGCTTTAGTGAGACGTGGTGGTAGATTTGTGATTACTTTCTTTGAGAGAAGGCATGACACTGTCACTTGGCTGTATGGCTTTTGGGCTCAAATGTGGATCTTGCCCTTGCTCTGTGGAGACAAAATGTTTGCACAGAACTCGTCAGATTAGTTTCAAGTGAATTACTAAGTCTAGGTCTACTCTTATATGTTATTAATGGTTAAGATGTGGATTGAATTCTCCTTGCTGACAGGCTGTTTTCTGTCTTTAGTCTCTAGGAATGCACCTACATCTGATCCCACTTCAGGATGTGCTGCTTTGTGCCTGTGAACTACCCTGAGTGAGGCTGTTACGGAAAGGTAGGTAACCTTTCCTTTAGAGAACAGCTGCTCTGGGTGCTATTCTGTTTCTGACGGTCAACCGTAAATTCCTTACTGGAACCAAGAGACTTAACAAAAGGTTAATGAATGTTAGAATTTTCCTCTGAAAATTTCTGGTCCTGGGATACGCAGTTTCTAAAAAAAGGTCATGATATTGAAAACTTCTTATTGTAATGTTGTTCACTGATACTTTTAGACATACTTTCCATGCTTATTTTGCAGCAGGTCCATGATATATTTGTTTGGTTTTTTTAAAATGCATAATCTGAAATTTTGATTGCTGTTTCTTATTATATTTCATTTTAACAGAAGAGTTATATGAGTGCTTCTGGTCTACATAGAATGCATAGTGTCACATGTTGTGAGACTACAGGAATTTGTTCTGCTATTTGCATACAGGGGGACCAAGAAGCAAGACTGTATTGTTTTCCCAAAGTCAGAGATAAAAAGGAACAAATAAAAAGTCCCTATCATTAGTTACAGTATATTTTCGGTTTATATAATGCTTATTTAGGTCTGTTGATCAATTTTTCTGTCTGATCCATCTGTTTTGTGTCTTCCTTGTGTTTATTTTCTATATACCATTACCCGCTCAGCCTTTGCTTTATCTCACAAGCCTCTGGTTGTGGTACAACTGACCATGTTGTGAGACTACAGGAATTTGTTCTGCTATTTGCATACAGGGGGACCAAGAAGCAAGACTGTATTGTTTTCCCAAAGTCAGAGATAAAAAGGAACAAATAAAAAGTCCCTATCATTAGTTACAGTATATTTTCGGTTTATATAATGCTTATTTAGGTCTGTTGATCAATTTTTCTGTCTGATCCATCTGTTTTGTGTCTTCCTTGTGTTTATTTTCTATATACCATTACCCGCTCAGCCTTTGCTTTATCTCACAAGCCTCTGGTTGTGGTACAACTGACAAAGGCACTGAGTTCCAGTAGACAGGAAAGTTTCAAAGTCCACTGCTTAGACATGATTTTTTTAAACTTTATTCATCACTTGACATAACAGTGAGAGAGACCTGTTTCCCTGGTGCGTGACATGTATCTCCATCAATAGGGAAGAAAGAGACAATGGGTTTTTCATGGATCAGTAGGTCAGCTTCCCATGATGTTAACTTGGGATGCCCAAAAAACGCCTGAACATAATCTTTTATTTTGACTGTGTTTCTTTCTGTACTCTTTACAGACACCATTATGTGGTAATATTTAGATTTTTAAGAATTTAACCTCAAATTTTGAAAGAACAGCAGATGGAACAAAGCTAGGAGATATTGGGATATAGTGTTACTCAGGAGATGAACCGAGAGCAATCCCAAGGTGGAGTGCAGATATCTGCAGGAGTAGCCAGCTTGAGACATAGGTACACTCATCTAGAAATGTCAAGGACACAATATTATGTAGCTCCTTTTTTTTTCTTTTTCCCTCAGTGAACTTCTTTTTTTCTTACATCAGGAGTAGCCAGCTTGAGACATAGGTACACACATCTAGAAATGTCAAGGACACAATATCATCTAGCTCCCTTTTTTTTTTTTCCTCAGTGAACTTTTTTTTCTTACACTCTTTAAAAATAGCCAAATTTATTTCTGTAGAAATAATAACTGAGCCAAGAATAGAGATCTGGGAAACAACTGGGCTTGGTATTCTGCACTGTGAGACAAAAGTTGATCCTTCTCCTGGTCTTCTCTTCCATCCTCCACACACACTTCACCATCATGACATCAAGCCTGGTTGTACCAGCTTATTTAACTCAAAATGAGACTATTTGTTGCTTGCAGAGTCCTTCTGTCACCAAGTTCAGCCACTTCATACACTTCTGAGCTCAGGTGGATGCTTCAACTCTTTAAAAATAGCCAAATTTATTTCTGTAGAAATAATAACTGAGCCAAGAATAGAGATCTGGGAAACAACTGGGCTTGGTATTCTGCACTGTGAGACAAAAGTTGATCCTTCTCCTGGTCTTCTCTTCCATCCTCCACACACACTTCACCATCATGACATCAAGCCTGGTTGTACCAGCTTATTTAACTCAAAATGAGACTATTTGTTGCTTGCAGAGTCCTTCTGTCACCAAGTTCAGCCACTTCATACACTTCTGAGCTCAGGTGGATGCTTCACTTCCAGCGTACAGTTTGATAACTTGTTTCTGTGAATGCTTTGCTTAGTTCCTCTCTCCAGAAGTGTTAGTTAAAAGGAAAATATTTCTGCTCATGCTGATAAATTGTAAAAAAACTTCTGTTATTTTTGGGACTTCTGTTATCATATTTTATAAAATTCTCAGTCTTCAATTCCTCTAGTCTTGGATTAGCGAGAGACAGCAACACCACCTTTAATGTTTAAAAAAGATTATATTTTATAAAATTCTCAGTCTTCAATTCCCCTAGTCTTGGATTAGCGAGAGATAGCAACACCACCTTTTATGTTTAAAAAAGATGAAAAAAATTAAGTTTGATTTCTCACAGTGCACTATTTGACATTTGTGGTCAATCTTTTTTCTTTTTCCCCTTCTAGAAACCATGTAGGGAGTACAGTTTTGAAAAAGAACTAGCTCTAAAAGGCTGTGGGCTAGAGTCACTGAAGTCAGTGTGATAAGAAGCTCCTGCAGATGTCCATTCAGATGGATGTGGTAGATTCAAAAGTGCCCTACTCCTAAAAGACTAAGTTCCCTGCTGCCTGTTGAACTACTTATCTTGAACATTTATACTGCATATACATTTATTAGAAATACAAACCTTAAAACTGAAGATAAACACGGTAATGGTGCCTTGACCAAGTAGCAAAAAACTTAATGATTCCTTATAGTGAAAGAAAAAAATATTATTTTCAAAACAGATGTTCCTGAACCAGAATTGTTGGATGCAGGTGCGAGTCAGTTATGGAAGCCCAGTAGGTCAGACACAGGATGGTTTGAGCATAGTGAGTCCCTCAGCTGCCAGGGTATTTAGTTCCAACATTTGCTTTAATAGTGGTGTTCGTTGCACAAGAGAGCAAGTCGGTCCACATATAACAGCAGCTCTTTGTGCAGATATTGCAGACCCTTTGTGATCTGGGCTGCTGTAAATCAGAGGACTCCTATTCAAAGCAGAAGGTGATGCATAGTAAATAAGAGCAATTGTTTCCTGGACAAATCAGTTGAGTCAGCTGTTCTGATTAAGTGTCATTTCCTCTGTGTGACTCCAGATACTGCACAGGAAAGAGCTGCATGTTTATAAAGATGAAGAACATCTTCGCAATGGCCATTGTAAATGACTAGATGTTAGAAGGAAGATGGATGTTATTTTCTGCTGGTTTCTTTCAGATCTCAGGTGGAGTAAATGAATCTTAATTTGAAACA
The DNA here is from genome assembly GCF_001431845.1 of Calidris pugnax. Taxonomy (NCBI): domain Eukaryota; kingdom Metazoa; phylum Chordata; class Aves; order Charadriiformes; family Scolopacidae; genus Calidris; species Calidris pugnax. The sequence continues at coordinate 5,979,000 of NW_015090868.1, read as the reverse complement.
AATCTGAAAAAACAAACCCAAGCATTCTTGCTAATGGAGACAATCTGTTATTTCAGCATAATAAAGAGAGTTCAAGTGCAGTGATATGCAGCACTTGATCTAGAAGAAATACTAATAACCCCAGGAGCTTTTATGTATGCAGAGGCAGTACTGGTTTTTTAGGTCCATGCTTAGGCACAGTGGAAATACATAGCATATTCAATTATGCTTAAATGGAAAGGTGTGCAGAGCTAAGAGTCTGCTTCCTGTAATCCATGTGAGCAAATGTGGAATTTGTCCTTTGTGAATGACAAATAAGCTGCTTCTCCTATGTATTCCTTGCAGTCTAGGGCGCCTCCTGAATAATTTTTGGAAAGCAACTACGTGTCTTAGTTCTTAGCAATGTAAATCTTCTCTGAGGAGAAGGATCAGTGGCTTTTTGCTAGTTTACTCGTTTTCCACAGTAATTGTTTTAATCTGGTGTTTGAGATTCCTTCATAATAGCATTGGATACTTGTTAGCATTTAAAAATGATAGATGACTATGGTTCAGTTGGGAAAACAATGGTCAGTTCAAATTGTCATTCCCTCTGCTATGACAGCCTGCTGTTCTTGGAGCAGAGTTAAACACCTGCATCTAGACATTTGCATACTTCAATTTACATCTTAGAAACACAGACAATGGTATACCAGAAACGGGGAGGAAAAAGAATATAATTCACAAAAGAGAATGACATGGGTCTCCTCTTTGTGTTAATACACTGAATAAATGAGTGTTGCATCTCACTTAGTTAAATTATACTCGTGTGAATGAGAATCAAGCCTCTATTAGAAATGTTTTGACTTTAAGCCTGTAGTGTTTCTGGCATGTGTGAAACAGCACAACATTTTAATTAAGCTGTCCACAGAATGTCAAGAAAGTAGTGTCTTTGAGCAGGTAATAGCTGCCATTTTAATTAAGCTGTCCACAGAATGTCAATAAAATAGTGTCTTTGAACAGGTAATAGCTCCCCAAAATAATAATAATAAAAAAGAACAATTCTGGAGTCACTACAAAAATCATTAGCACTGAATAATAATAATAATAATAATAATAAAAAAGAACAATTCTGAAGTCACTACAAAAATCATTAGCACTAAAAGAGAAAAGTTTAAGTCAATTGTAAGTCTGAACATTAAGTAGATATAAACTGGAATATGCCATTATAAATTTTGAAGCAGGTGAGAGAGACTGACTGGCATATTTTGCTTGTTTGCTGGGGATCATGATTGCTTATTAATGTCAATAGAAGATCTGACATTGGCTTCCCTTGGGCCAGGATTTCAGCTCTGATAGATTTGTTGGGGGTTGGAGATCATAAATTAGAAGTAAGGGATGACAGAATATATCTCCATTTAGAGGGACAGGTTATTTTTTATATACATTTTCCAGCCTGGCAACTGAGTCCTAACAGCAAGACTGAAATAGCCATCCCACATCAACCTGTGCTTTGGGAAGACATTCTGTGAAATCCACTGTACCAGAAAAGGAAAAAATCAAAAATATTCCTTCTGAGAGCTGTATGTAGGCACCTATTTTTACTCATGATATCTGAGGACTGATGCTAACGATTGGGATCTGTGGATTTGTTCATGCTACTTTAACAGTAGAAAAACCCCTACACATTATACTTACTAGCAACTTAGAAGAAATACTCTTAATGCTGTTACTGCCAAGCAGTTTGTATGTCATCTTCAGGTTTGGGTTCAGCGAGAACAGCAACCAAATCTGTTATTACACCATTTCCTTAATAGATCTCAAAATGCTTTAAGAAAAAGATTGATAATATTTTCCGGATGGGAAAGCTGAGGCAGAGCCCAGTGAAATGGCTTCCAAAGCGCATTCAGCTGGCAAACAAGAGAGCTGGAAGTTTAGACTTGGTGTGGAGCATCTGAATCTGACAATTATCCCCAGCTCTTTATAACTTCTGCCTGTTTGTTTTTTGGCTCTGGGGTTTTGGTTTCTTTGGGTTTTTTTTTGTTTTGTTTGGATTTTTGTGGTCAATATCTTCTGGCACCTCACAAATGTTGACAGATTCTTACCTTTGCAGTTTCTATGAGAATATGAATTTATCTACTTCTTATTTTATGGAAAGGATCAGATCTTGAAAAGCACTTAGGTGTTTAATTCCCAGAAAATTGACTAAGAGATTTAACCAAGCTTCCACAATAAGGCTGAGTTGAAGCCAGCTATTGACTCCAGCTCCCCTGAGCCCAGTACGGTGCCCTGGGGCCAGGCAGAGATGCAACACGATGTGACATGTTATATCTTCACTGCACAACATTGTGAAAGGGAGAAACAGAATCATTTCTTAGTTCATGCCCGACTAGAATTCATGCAGCTGACATTTAATATCTGTAATTCAGAGCAACCTACGTTCACAATTAAAAAGCCGTTTTGTGATTTGTAAACAAAGACTTTTCAGGGAGCACTTTCGTATTCCTGGGTCTGAACTATCCTTCCGTTTCCTGTGTAACAGCAGAGCATAATAATAGTCCAATAATTTTGACCTTTACAAGACCTATAGTGAGGTGTTATTTAAAGATTACTGTAATATCATTGTTTATTTTTTACTGAATAATTAAGTAAAAACCTTCTAAATCCCTTGAGCATTCAGAGGTCAGTCTTCTGGGGCTTTCTGGCCCCAGGGTCTATGGCTAAGAGGGCATAATTCACCTATAGTCCTTCAAGAAAAAACAAGGTTTTCTGTGGTGTTTTATTTTTTAGCTGTCTCAGGGACTGATTCATCTCTAACATGTTTTTTTACAGTGCTTTCAGTGCAAACCTTTTACAAAGTTAATCCCACTTACTCTACTGCGAGAGCAGTATTCAGCTTCAAACTTCATAAACCTTCATAAATGGTCTGAAAATAAATAGAAAATATAACTTTGTTCTTTTAATGCTTCTGAAGACTTCCTTAAGCAAGCTTAAGCATTCTTTTTTTTTAAAACAGGCCCCCCGTTTCGTTATTTTGAGGCAGCTCAGATTGTGCTGGAGAATGGTAGCTGTTACATCAAATAAATTCTGTACGTCTCACACTTACCACTTTACAGAGTTTTCAAATACTAAAGACAGCAAACTAAAGCCTGTTACACTAAGCCACAGTCCTTATTTCACATCTAATGCTTCTCTATTTGAAGGCATAAATACAGTATTGAAATCTCAAACTTCAAATTTAGGACAGTATTATTGAGTGTACCACTCACGTATCATTTGAAGTGATCTATCTTGAAAATATCATAAAGCAATTAGCAGCTGTGTTGAGGAACCCATGAGGTTAGACAAACAAGGCAACCAGATGGTGCTCGTAGCTCTGCATATTCAATCAAAATTTTTCATATTGTATCGTAAACTCTATTCTCTGGTGGAAAGGGCCACAAAATTGAATCTTGACCTGCTTATGTGTTAGGACGCATCATCAGGAGCTACTACTGTGTCTCACATGGACTTTCATTAAGAAGACTCACAGTATCACAGACCTACTCAGTTGCCCACTCAGATCCTAGAGAGTGGGGCGAGGCACTGGCTATTGAAACTGCTGGGCTGTCTGGGCTAGCTGAATCCGTACAAAAGGCTGCCTGTATACGGACATGGAGAGGACATCCTGTTCTCTGACTCCTTCCATCAGTATGTCAGTCAAATGACAAGTCATTGGAGGTTTTGAACGTGGTAACCTGGTAACTGGGAGCTCTTTGTACATACAGGCAAACTGTCACTGGAATTCTTCTACTAAGTGAAGTGTTAATTTAGCTTAAGGATAGATGACAGTTCCTAGGGGACAAATAAGAGGTTTGTAGACTACTGTGGAAGGGCTTCTAGTAAGCATTCCTGGAAGGTTAATTTCTGGAAACAGTTTAGTTTTCTTTCTTATCCAATCTGTACCTCTGATGTCCTATCACAATTGTATTGCCAAATGAATGTGTATTCCGGGCTAGATGGAGGGGAATTCTTTTGAATACTCAGAATACTCTATAAGAAAATTTATTTCAGGAGATAATAAACTTATTTATTTACTTATAACTAATAAGGGTGTCAGAGAGAAGGCAATATACTCTGACCAGCCATTACAATACGCATTATATTATACATTGCAATTAGAGAGATTTCAAGGTCTGAATCTGGACTTGATTTTGAGACATGAAGAATCTATGGAGAAGCAGATCTAACATCCATAACTAAAGTAGTATTTACTAGATTTCTAATTTGGTAATATTAACAGGCTTTTTCTAGCTCTTTTATTTTTTCTGTTCAGTTTCTGAAAAGCTAAACCTAAATTTTCCTTCGGATTCATCTGAATGTAATCTTGCCCTTCCTTGGCTGACTTGCTAATTTCTTTATTGATTAGTTCTTAATTTGATATATTTCTTTCTATTTTTTATAGCAGAAATTAGTTATTTCTTAAATCTTTCCAGTGCTGTTATTAGTTCAACATCTGCTGGACAGAGCTGTCTCACTGGAGTTACCAAGTGCAACCAAGTATGGTCTTAGTCCTGCCATCAGGATTTTACATTGACAATCTGTTGAATTCTTGACTACTGCTTCTATTATAAAATAGAAGTGTGGGAGAAACTGCAATATCAAATTTTAAATTTGAGAGTTATTATAGTTTTAGAATAAACCATGCAGGCAGAAACTGGAATATGGCCATTTCATTTTCTTTTCTTAGAGATTGTGAACAAAAAAATGGAATGGAGCACTTGTGGCTGGATTAGAACACACCCCTTAGAATGATGTGACTATTTGATTTGAGGACTATGACCACTGGAAAAATCATTGACCTATTTCAATGTTTTGATGTGAAAAAAATATAGTAGTTTTCATAGTAGAAGTTTCCACTGGTACCTTATAAAAGGGAAGATCTTTCATCTGTCTAGTAGGTCTTAAATTATTGAGTGAAAGACATTTGCCTGGGCTGATATTAGATTCTTTTAGAACTAAGAATATGTGTACTGTAATTAGTTTTCAATCCTTTGTTTACAAGTAGAACAAATTTTTTGAAGTCTTACAAGATTTCTCATATTAAGCTCTTATTACGTCTGCGAAGGATTAGTGATCTGCTAAAATGCAGACTGAAGTCAACAAAATAGAAGAACTTTTATAAAACTAGTAGGGAAGAGAATCATTACCCCTACAAACAGTACAGCAAAATTGATTCTGTCTTTAGAGGTGGCATAAATTTGTATTTTCTCTTTCAAAATGGCATTTCAACATTTAATTTATTTATGTTAGGCCTAAATGCAGAGACAAGACTGCAGAATTTCTAGAAGGGCTTGTGCTATCCTTTTTCTGATCACATAGTTCCTTTGAGGAAAAGGCCTACTTAGAAATTGGGCAATGGCCATGGAAAAAGAGTATTTTTAACAGTTTAGAAATAGATCAAATGCTGCATTCCATGCAACTAACTGTTCTCACTTTCCAAGTGATTGAATGTCCACCCACACCTCTCTTGGAAAGAAGGTGACATTGCTAATTCACAAAGAATTCATGTTTTGAGCTGTAGGTTGTACTGAGAATTTGACAGTGCCCACAACAGCAGACCTTGTTCTTACATCTAAAGCCACTTGGAAGTTTAAAAATTGAGTGCTGTTGTTGAAGTATGTACTTCTGCACTTCTGTTTTGTATTTGTGCTGTTATTGTGATGGCTTTTTACAAAATACCTGTCACTTTTTGACCAGCAGGCTCTTACTCTCTGTCTGTCTCCTTATTTCTTCCCACCAACCTCCAACAAACAAGTGTAGCAAACATAATACTTGATCTTCTTGCCCTCACTGGGATATAAAGAGAGTTGTTAACTTTGAATTCATAAATAGCAAGCAGTTTCCAGTTGGCAGCTTTGCTGTTGCTGTCTAATTGCAATGAGAATGCAGACTGAAATTACACTTAAGATTTAACAGATTATATTTAGGACATGAATTGTGGGCTTTAATGAGATGGGGTAATGGATGGTAATCGGGTTAGGAAAGGACTGAAATGTCTTTAACAGCTTTTGCAAATTAGAAACTTTCAACTATCCTATGTGAAGCTGCTACTGAAATGTCTTTAACAGCTTTTGCAAATTAGAAACTTTCAACTATCCTATGTGAACTGCACAGTTGCTGCAGTTGTGCTTAATAGCACAGTTGGTTCCATTAAGAACCTACTATTAACCATTCCTGACATGGTCCTTCATCTCTTTGGCCTTCTCAAGTAGGAACCTGCAAAGGCAAATTCAAAGCTGTTGTCTTAGTGACCAGCAGGCACAAGGGTGAGGGCTACTGTGGCAAAACTTACACTTTCAGCATGTCATTCTGGCTGCCTAACCTATCTCATACAGGCTGAGGTTCTCACTTCAGGTTCTTGTAGACCATTTCCAGTTTAGTTGTGACATACCACAGCATGTTGACACATATTCCTATCTCTCTCATTCTGGAATAGTGTCTTTATTCCTCAGTCTTGATCAAATGTTTAACTGAAGACCTGCGTGTCTGTGTGTGCAGAATTACCCCATTCTTTGTGTGACATCTGTCACCTACTGCATGAACTGGTCTGGTGTTGGTAACTTCAGTTTGGTAACAGGCATGTCCCCATCGTCACATGCCAACAATTTGGTAACTCTCAGTCTACAGGACATAAGACAGCCCTTGCTGAACTCCTGCCCTAAATCCATGCTATTATGTCTTCTTGAGAGGCAGTACATTTTTGTACAGTTTCTTTTATAATAAAGATGCACAAAGCCAGCACGGACGTTGTGACCAGCTGCCCTTAAGCCAGTGATGTCTCTTCCTCCAACTGTGTAGGAAAGGTTGGTGTCACCTACCTACTGTGGCCAAGGCAATTCTGAAACAGCTGCCTTGAGTACAGATAGCACAGAAGTAAAATAAAGGTTCAGAGGGTGAAACTGAAATATTACTAGCATTTTCACTGACCAAACTGACATCTGCACAACTTACTTTAGCGTACATATATGTGGACATACCCTTAGTTCTTTGAAAGATTTTATGGTCACTATCTAACAAGTAAAAGCCTTTTCAATACTATAAAAAAATACTTAAAATTGAACAATGATTTATTTTTGCTGCCAGGCATGTACTTTAATAAACGTGTACAGACAGAAGGTGTCAAGGAGTTTACATCTGGCAAACTGACCTGCAATTGCTCAGGGAGATGAGTGCCTAATGAGCATATGGCATTATACAAGTTTGCTGGCAAATGTACTTATTGCCCTCATATGTAAATAGTTCAGCTGTGCTCCATTTTCTTATGGGAGGAAACTAAGGGGCAGCCCTTTAGCATGCCCTGTTGGAAGGAGAAGAGCAGGCTCTGTGAAACACCAGAGGATTATGTTCTGGAGACCCTTAACGTAATCCTTGGGACCAGAACAAAGCGGTCAGTGTGATCTCCACAAATACTGGCTACAGTGGGAGATTTCTAATTACTTCTTACTTTTTTAACTTTGGACCCTATCTCTCAATATTTTTTTTTCCAGTCAGTTGTGAAAATTGGAATTTCAGTTCAGTCTGTGCATTTCCTCAATGTATATTAATTTGCACCTTGCCTTTTACAGTGCTCAATAGGTGAGCTATTCAAGGACAATACTGTAGCAAAATATACTTCTTACTGTTGTATGGATCAGATCTTTCAAAACAAGTACCTCTGCAAATTTGGTGTGTGTATGTTCAAAGTTCCTTCCTCCTGTACTAGCACATCTTGCAGTTAGACAACTAAAGGTAAACAAAAAATAAAATACTATTACCTCTACCCCAAATATCTAAAGGGCAAAGCATCACACATTGCAGAAAATAATAATAGGAAATAATTTAAGTGTAGATATTTGTTGTAGAAGATCAAACACAGATATGTGGGTCTTGATATTAAATATTCCTTTCATGAAGCTTAGTGTTTTGTCTGCAATGATATAAGATACTTCAGCTTGACTGATCTAACCCCTAAAGTATTTGTTTACAGCGAGTTATGCTGAAATATTCATGGACAGAGAGAAAGTAGTGAGGTTTAATTAACATGTCTATCTGCTGGATACACAGATACCTAAACCAGCAAGAAGCACAATAATCTCTTGTTATATTGCTTGCAGTTATTGCCATCCTTAGGAGTAATTGAAATATACAGGCTGACAGTGTCTTTACGGCTGGTTTGGGCATTGCAGTTTTTACTGGGGAATGGGAGGATGGGGTTGATTAACATTGCAAATATCAGTTTCTCCATGTAAGTAGACTTTGTAGTAGCATTGGAAGAAAGGATTATTTGGTGATGAAGCATAAAACTATGATTTGGAAATTGGGGGTTCATTTCCCTGCTCTGTTACAGATTTTCTCAAAAGTAAAGCATCTAATCTCTCCATTCTGCCTATGTTCCAGGCAGCCGAAGTTCCTCTCCCATCTTGCAAAGATGCTGTGACACACGTCTCAGAATAACAAAATCCTTTGAGTTGCTTTATGTCCTTAGAAGATCTGATTTTGCCATATTATACCTATGTGGCACGTGTTTCATGGCATGATCCCTATCATAGAGATGGCTCCAAGAGAAGACCTTGAGCTGGGCAATGTTTGGTAGGGCTGCTACAGATTGTGCTATCTAACATCATGCCATCACAAAACATATTCTCTCTGGCACTAATTTCTTGGTAAGTATTGTTTTCTAAATTATTCATGCTTTTTTTTTTATCCTCCCCTGCATTTTGAGGGCTTCTTTAACACTTTCTATCTACATTTCTTTTGAAATGTATACTGTATTGTAAAGAATGATGATAACCAGTAAACAAGCAGCAACAACCGAACCAAAAAAATCTGAGGCACATCCTGTAGTCAGTTAAAAAACCACAAATACAGTGGGGTAGACGTGTCTTCAGCCCATGTGAATATCAAAGGATGGGCACCTTTAGATGAGGTGAACATACGCATGTCTTCAGTTGATAGTGCCTGCTGCACAATTAAGTTTAGTATCCTAGTAACAGCTGCCCGTGCCTCCTCCAGCAGTGACGTGCAGTGAACTTTTAAAGGGCAGACTTCAGCACTCTGAATAAAAGCAGCTGGCAGAAGGGCAAAGTCAAAAATTTATATTAAAAAAAAAAAAGGCTGCAGGCTGTCTGGTGGGTTTTTTTTTTAAGAGCATTTCATTAAAGGAGTAGAAGACTTGTGTGCCTTCTAAGCATTTAAGTAGTGGAGGGTTTACATTAAAGAGGATGACTTCATTACAGCCAATAACATTTGCTGAAATTTCAGATCATGCCTGAACACAACAGGTTTGACTGGAGCAGGGACCACAGCTCTCAAAGAAATTATGAGGGCAAAATAAAGATCAAAGAGAGAAAGCTGAAGGACATAACTAGACACAACCTGTTCTGGTGCTCTCTGGTGGTACTGGTTTGCATATCTAAAGGCCAATCAAAGCACTGTTCTGCATGTACCTGCTAAAATGTTAAGATCTTTAACATATGAAAATCTGGGCTGATGTAATTTCAGTCCAGTACAGCCCCCAGATATTAACTACAAGCAGACTTAGACTGGTCATTGCCAAAGTCCTGGAGATAAGAAACTTCTGGCATTCCTGTAGGAAGTCCTGTATTTCTCACCACTCTCCTGTGCTTTCCTTGAGTAGCTATAGTATAGTATAGTATAGCATAGCATAGCATAGCATAATATGTGGCTCTCATCTGTGAGAGAGGTACAAAATGCCTCCCCAGCAGGGCTGGAGCTGATGTTTTTGTAGTGGATCCCACTATGAAAAGAAATATCCAGTGATAAATACTTGGCCCTTACTAAAATTGCCTGGTGACCTCGCAAATAATCGCACAGGTCAGTTTTGTAGAAAGTGCCTATGGTTGGGGAGTTTTGTGTCTTGGCAGAATCTAAATTATTCTTCAGGCTCTCACAACCTTGTATTTCCTCTTGGAAACCCTTTTTAAACTCTTGCCCCATTTTGTAGCACCTCCAAGCCAATCAGCGGTCAGATTTCATTCAGGTTTGGAAGCAACATGCTCACTGAGTCTGCTGAATTTCTAGTGCCCCAGATAAACTTGACGGGTTCTTTAGAATCATCAGATAAACTGGGCCCACAAAACTGCTAATTATTTTGTACCTTGCTTATGTATCATCAGATAATTTAAGGGGGAAGTTCATTCTTCAAAATGCAAACCAGTAAGACACAGAAAAGCACAGCTACTTGGTTTAAAATTCCCAGGAAAAGGACGTATTTGTGACCTGTTATTGTGGTAAAACTATTTAATGATTTAAATAAAACTTTAAACCAAAAAGCCTCAAACTAATTTATGATGCAGTACAAAAATCATAGAATCATAGAATGGTTTGGGTTGGAAGGGACCTTAAAGATCATCCAGTTCCAACCCCCTGCCCTGGGCAGGGACACCTCCCACCAGACCAGGTTGCTCCAAGCCCCATCCAGCCTGGCCTTGAACCCCTCCAGGGATGGGGCAGCCATGACTTTCCTGGGCAACCTGGGCCAGTGTCTCACCACCCTCACAAATACCTACACCCCTACAAATAATTGTAGAAAATATATAAAGATCTTTTTTATCTAAAGCTATGAGAAGTAAATGTATTTTAACTGAATTCAGTGATGACACAATTATGGAGATAGCTTTTTGTTCTTGAATACATTTTATATAAACTTATATTGCTACAAAAGGTATTAAAGTACATCTATTCAATGCTCTGGGTGTCTTAGAACAGCAATAATATAAGAAACAAAATTAAACACCTCAGCAAGAATAACAGATTTAAGAGCAGCTTAGTTGCCTTGCCATGTGTAGGAGCTGGTTTTTAATCCTCCCGTTACTCTGGGATGCCAGGAACAGAAGATTAAAGTGATGCCTCCAATTCCACTTGCTGGAAACAGAAGTTGTAAAATTTCAAATCTCTAGTGAGGTAGGTTTATTTTGGCTGAACAAATGCAACAGCTGTTGAACCTGAGTTCTTATAATCACAGAATTGTAGAATTGGGTTTTTTAAATTTTTATTTCCAGTTTATAGTATTAAAATATATCTTATCATAAATTATATAATTTCATAAGTTTAAGGTTGACATCTGCATCATGTAACATTTACATGTTATATATATTATTATATTATTATTATATTTCTGTATGATACATAAATTAGAGATTAATATATAAATATAAGATTTATATAAAATTTGTTTAATATAAGATCACAAACCATGTAAGAATGACTATTGTGTACTGTGTTGTGCCTTAGAAAGGACTTCAAGCATGTAACCCTGCACAGTCATTAATTCTCAGACAGTCTCCTGTGACTCAGTAATTTAGCCTTGCCTGATATGTATCTGGCTTTCGTATAAAAGCCAAGTACTTGAAATCAAAGACACATTAGATTTTTGATTGTGCTTTTAACTTTGATTCTACCTCTTTGTTTGTCCACTGACTGCAGTGAATGATGCAAGATCCTGTGGCAAAATATGTTATGAAATAATTATAAACTGTGTGTGCCATAAGCAATCATAGCTGGGAGTGCTGAGACAAATATATACCTGGTGTTTCTTAATTACAGAGAGGATAAGGGCAAATTAAAAAACATTCTTTGAATGTAATACTTTTCTACATGTTAGGTTTTTGGTCATGTTTTAAAAAGTGAAATCAAATTCTCTTTTCTGTACAGTTACATATGTGTAGATGATCCATGAAACCTGTCCTGCTAAAATAATGCTTTGTTGCTGAGGTTTTCAATCTGGTTCTTAATAGAGCATCATCACTTGCTGGCTGCCAGCTACAAGATAAAATTGGGTAGAAATTTTTCTGAGTCATGTTATCGGTCATGATCTCGGGCCATGCTATCTAGGTGGCCATGCTTGAGCAAGGGGTTGGAGCAGATGACCTCCAGAGATCCCTACCAACACCAACCATTCTGTGATTCTATTTTTCAGATTAATAATGTATTTATATGCTTTATGATAAAGTGCAAAATCTACTGAAAAATTTTAGCTTGTTCATGTAGAGTCCCAGCCTGTCTCTGCTTTACTTTCCTTCTTACAGAAATCAATCTGAGGTTCTAAAAATATCTGCTAGTTTCTCTTCTTTCTCATTTTGGTTTTGTGTGGGTTGATATTTTTTTTTTTGGATAATAGCTTTCATCTTTCTATGGAGTCCTGGAATGACCCCACAATTTGTTTTCATTTCTGACAACCGTTACATTATGTATCTTTAAGAAAGAATGAGCACACATCCACATCACAGGAGAGAAGTTTATAAAGCTTTTGAAGGACTTTATAAAGAAGAATTATCATGTAAGCTTCTCTTTCTTAGCTTGCTACAAGGTGGTGTTAGATACTGTGCCCTTCTGGAGAGAAAGTATATTTATTCTGGAGCTACATCCTGGGTAGTGAACTAGTTGTGGAGGCTTTAAAGAGAGCTTGCCTTAAATTCATCTCATGCTCGTTTTGCAGTCATTAAAAACTCTTTTGATTTTAATGTATTTTATTGATTTGTGAATGCAGTAAATCCTTGTTGGTTTTAGCAGCATTAAGGATTTCAGATGATTTCATTAAAGATTTCTCATTCTTCTGAGACACTAGTATTTTCCAGAGCAAACCAATTTTTCAAAATATAGGAAATGAAACTGGGACTTTATAATGGAAAATGATTACAGTTTTAGTTCTGGATAGCATGAAATCTGCTTCTTTTACTGATATTGATCAGAATTTGCTACCTGGAAAATAAAATAAATCCTAGCAACAACAAACTAAACCCCAAACCCAGGAAGTTGTTTAAAGGAAGTCTGTCTTGTACCTTTGCTAATATTTCAAGAGTATTCTGTAGATACCCAGCATTACTGACAACTGTGAAGAACTGTCAACATAAGATGATGAGAGCCAGCTGCTGAAGAGCTTGGACAAGATGCTTGCAATCAGTGGGGAATTCTGGAAAAAAATGGAGGATGACACTTGGTTTCCAAAGCTACAGGAAATCATTTGGCACTGGGCAAATGGAAACACAGGAAACAAAAAAAAAAACCATGAAAAGTCCACCTCAGATCAGGATAAGGCACATGTCAACATATGGTTATAGCTGAAGCCTCTTGGTGAGTGGTTGAAGCATCTCATGGAGCCTAAATGTTTGACTTCCTGAATTATTTTCTTCATCCAGAATGCCTGAACTAAGTGCATTCTCAGACAAAAATAAAGGTTCATTTTGTAATCAATTAACATTATTTATGGTACAAATTGCAGGATTTTTTAAAAAAGAGAAAGTTGTTTTTTGATAACCTTGTGATAAGTGAATAATTTTTATCATCTCCAAAATTAGAATCTATGTCCAAAATTTTATGGCATTTCTCAATGTAAGACCATTCAGTACAATACCTCTAGGTGGTCAAAATTTAATAACTGGGTGCTAACTACAGCATGAATATAGAGATATTTTAATCTGGAAAAAAAAAGATACTAGAATCAAAATATCTTTGTAAATATTCTTATATGTTAGTTTAGAAGATCCAGTTTAAATTGAGATTTTCATTGTTAAAATACCAAAATATACCTGGTGGCGGTAATCACAGGAATAAGATTATGTTATTCTATTATCTAAATCACATTTGGTTGTTGCAGGTGAATAAAGCCACTGACCTTCAGATTGCACATAATTTTCAGGACATCTTTCCAGTAAGTTTACTTTGTTTAAGGCAGTCCACAACCCTGGAAATATAAATCTTCTGAGTAATGATGGATTAGATCTGGTAAGAAACTTTCTGTATCAGTATCCTCTGTGAGTACCAATGAGCAGCTGAATGTTGAGAAAACAGCCTCTCAGAGGAAAAAAGATTTTGCTTTTATAATCCTCTAGAAGTGTGGCTTTTTTTTTTCTCGGGAGAAGTAATAGGAAAAACCAATTTATGCTTTAAGTGTTCCTGGAATTTAGGATGTGTCTTTCTAATGTGTATATATGTGTCTTGATAATTCCTAATAATAGTTATTACAATATGTGCTACAAACTGAAGCTGGGAGGCCCTATCAGGTTAAGTTCCTCTTTCAGTAATTTTGTAGGTCTGAAAGATTGTAGGTTTGAAAGAATTTTGGATGAAGATAATCTTTGAAATGTTTACTGCTTTCTGAAGTTTGATAGCATGTCAGCACACACAGTAGCTGGATATGTGTTACTGCCTGACTGTCTTGTCACTTTTGCATACACTTTTTAAGGGGCTCATCAATGCTCACGGATTTCAGTGGAAAAAGTGAATACAGAGAACTGGGCAGAGCCAGGATTTTGCTCCAAAGGACGAGGTCAGTGTTATAGTCATGAATCAATGTAAAATATTCAGCAGCTGAGAGACTTAGATAATGCACAGATAAGATTAGATCTGTAAACCCAGTGATTTTTAAGTAAATCGTTTCATTTAAGTATCGTTTCATTTACTATTTTTTTTCCCTCTACAATGCTTCCAGGTGTTTTATCAAAATGGAGCTGTCAATTAAAAACTAGCAGTATTTTGGCTGTGGATGCTGGTTAATGCATGGAGAAGGAGGGAAAAGGCAGAAAAAAATTAGAATGGACCTTGGAAAAAGGATGGATAATAGACCACCTAATACACTATCCAAAAATGTTCTGCACTATGCAAACATTTCTTTGTGAGGTAATAAACAATCTTTTTACCTTGAGTGGAATTGTTCATATGAGCATAACTGTGCACCACTGTGGGTATGGATATGTACAATCTGTCAGCCATTTGGGTTTGAAAACAAGATGAGCATTGGGGTTTTTTTGAATCTTTTTTTTTTTTTTTAAGTTTATCCTGGCCTACTCATCTCCCCTGACCCCATTGTGCTAAAAGCCTTTTTTATGGGGAGCTAAAGGATTGCCAAACCCAAGGATTCCTTTGTCAATGGTGGAAGACAATTATTAATGCAAATTAACAGCAAGACAGCTAAGATTATGGGATTGACTAGGTATGCTTGAGGGTGACAAGGCACATACAAATTTTGAGAGAAAAGTTGATAGGGATGTTGTGGCTGCCCACAGGTGATTTTGTCCTTGCATGGCAATTGCAGTGAGAGCACAGAAGTGTCTGTGGGGAATATTCTGGCTGAACTTTTTACTGAATGAGAGCCTGAAACTTGATACAAAGTGGTGAATAGTAAGGTGGGTAGAAGGATAGCCTAGAAAAGTGAGATGAAGCTGTTTGAACTAATTGCAGTGGAATCAGTTGAGTTGGGGGAGTTCAATCGATAACCAAAACGGTTCCTTACAAATTTCCTCTGATTCAGCAGGAACCACCCTTGATGACTCACAGCCTGTTTTGAGATAAGGCTCTCAAGAGCAGAGCTGTAAACTTTTCCTGCTGATTTAGAATAAACACATCTTTGAACAGCTTATTTTCTGAACAATTCATTGCCTAGTTAAGCGTGTAGCCTTTCTTGGGAAGGAATAACTTATACATCAACACCAATGGAAAAGATACTAGATGTGGAATGTTTGGCTTATAAGAGAAGTCATTGAGTCAAGATCCAAGTCTGATTTGTAGCCACTATAAGTAATAATATTTTCATCAATGTAAATTTTGCTACAGCAGTTTGGAAGTTGCACAGTATATTAGTTAATCAGGACATGATAATGTCTGTTATATAGCCAAGGTCATGCTAATGCAGAGAGGTAAACAGCTCCTGCTTTAATCAGGTAGTAATTGAAATGGACAAGAAACACAAGAGGAAGAAAAGGATACATGCATGTCTGCTGTTGGTTTTTTTGTTAAATGACTGAGTAAGGTGGAAGGATCAGCTTCAGTTCAGTGAATGCTTCAACATACAGAACGCTTCTTATGTGAGTAGTTTGGTTTCAGTGAAGTCTGGGGTTTTGAGCCTTTTTTATTTTTTGCATTTGAAGACTGCTATTAAGTTTCAGACCCTAAAGGGGAATAGATTCACTCATTTCCTAACCTAGTTAGAGGGCTGGAAACTGTTTAAAATGGAATTTTAAAATAAAAGCTGTAATTCATGCACTTCCTAATATGGGAAATTCATAAATTGGGACATCTAGTACTCAGAAAATGACATAAAAATAGAGCTATTTATTTGATAAATGAGTACTGTAGAAATATACTGCATTAGGAGACCTTTTTTGCAGTTGCATTAGAAAAATGTTGACTATTTTGTTGTTAAAAGCCAGTGCCCCCTAACATAAAAAAAGACCAATTTTTTTTAAAGAGGTAATCCTAACGACGTGTATTTCATGATTACTGGAATAAAAAGAAAATAACTGAAGCAGCTGACTGTATGCCTGTATACTGCTGAATGACTACCAAAATAAGAAAACAAAACCTTTTTTTGTGACCCATCTTATCACAGAGAAATTTCTTACATCATATAGACATTATTTTTTCCTTCTTGTATTTCAGGAGTCCCCTGCATAGAAAGCATGATATTTACTTTCCTGTTTCTTCTATTATTTTATTTTTACTTGTAGGGTCATTCAGACTATTATTATGAATACAAATTCTTCTGAGCTCTTTGAAAAGGACAAGAATGGAGGGATATGCCAAAAATAATGAATGTCAAATGTTTCCTGTAGCTAAAATAATTCTCGGTCCCTCTGCAGTTTAGAGTTGCAGCTTTGCAGAACTCATCCAGTTCATAAACTTTCCATGTCCAACAGTTCATATCCAATCAGGAAGAGATCATCTAAGTTTTGTATACGTATGCATATATAGTAAGTAGCCATATCATAGGCTTGATATTATTTTTCCTGCATCTAGATTTCTCTAACTAAATCGCAGATTATGAAATAATCCTTCATTTGAAGGAAAGGAATTACTCAAGAAGAATATTATTCCATCAGCCATGACTCCAGCAATTACTCAATCAAGACCTAGACAGTCAGGTCACGTAAGTGAATAAGAGTGTATAAATGCTACCATATATCGTACAATAGTATATGCTCAGGCAGAATTCTAGATAAACCTATTCCACCTTGGAGTATCTTACCTATTATACATCAAATGACATTATCTGCCAAATATGAAATGCCAAGATGCTCAAGAAACCTCAGTGCTTAGTTTCAGGAGATGTCATGAGATGTTATCAAAAAAACATACTTTGAATATCCAGTTCCTGATGTATTCTCATAATTCCCTTTTGAAGTGCAGTGTGAGATAACTTCTGCTCATCTAGTTCAGAATAAAAGTTCTTACTCAGAGTTTAGCCAGTGCTCCTGATAAATCAAAAACATAAATCAGTGAGCATGCAATGAAATATTCACTTATTTGTACCTGAGGGTAAGTAGGTCTTAAAGATGAGGTGGAACATGATGATACATCTAAAATCAATAAGGTATCCCCTTTCTTTCTCCACCTCACCTCACTTTATTTCAGACAGACAGGAGGACAAGAGGACAACAGACAGCAACATAATATGGTGACGCTTTCTCAAGATGTCCTGCCCTTTTGTCATACTCGACATTATTTCTTCTCTGTGAATCATCTACAAGAAAGTACTTACATTGGCTGAATAGGCAGTAGTTATTTAAATCTTTTTATTTCAATGCAAATGTGTACTTTGGATATTTCCTGAAAGGGAAAAAAAAAAGCAAAACAAAGGAGAGTGTTATGCCCTTATAGAAGTTGCCCTTTCAAATACAGTAGAAAGAGATGGTGAAATTCTGTGAAGCTGAAAGAGCAAATATAAGAAATGATAGAAAGAACAAAACTGGGGAGAGCTCACAATGTATCCAATTGAGTTGAAATAATTTGTAAGAAATTGGGACTTAAATAAGTGAAGTATGAATTCAGTCCTAAAAATGAAAAGCAAACATATCGCATTACAAAACATCATGGATACCTGGTAAAAAGGAAACATGGTATGTTTACCAGATATATAGACTTAATGTTTTTAAACATTAAAAAGCCTCTGACTGAGGGAATTAAGAACAATTATTCACAGGTGCTTTGAAGCACTTGGATGTGCTCACTCAATTAGCTGAAGATTTATTACAACCTAACAAGACATATTCCATGATTTGGTGTTTCTGGTTTTAAAATGTCATGTGTCCAACTATATTCTTATTATGATACTCCCTACATTTGCTACCTGTCCTGAATCTCCACTCTTTATTAGCAAAACTAATTGATTTAGAAATAAGAACTACTCCGTTTCCAGTGTACCATCTTATCTGGCCTGCTTGGACCTGCTTGCTCAAGTAAAAAGGTGAATCTTTTGACCTGTGCTATGAACTAAATGTGAGAAAGTAATTACTAGTCTTAAACAGATGAATAGGATTAAAAAAAGAAACCAAGAAAAAAATGTGAGAAAGTAATTACTAGTCTTAAACGGATGAATAGGATTAAAAAAAGAAACAAAGAAAAAAAAAGTAACTTACTGAAGCATTCAACAAAGAACTGCTCTCTTTGGGGGGCTAATTAACCAAATGCAGCCTTGCACTGGGCTGTGCTGTGTTGTTTTTCCATGCCTGTATTGCTTCTGGTTCCAGTTACCACAGCTCTAGTTGCTGGAGGAACTCTGTCCCATGGTGTGCTGCCTGGAGTACTGGCTGTCTTCAGTGTCAAGTAATGCAGAGAACACAAACCTTGGTAGGCACTCGTTTTTTTTTATATATTGTACTTCAATAGAATTTGCTAGAGAAATAAAACTTGCATGTCTTCCTCCTTTGGTGGATTTGGCCCCTCACCCATTCTGTTTTGTTGGATTCACATGGGAGTTCCACGTTTTGTAACTAAATGCAAGATTTGAACTGCATATTTACGGGCTATGTTATGTATAAATAAGCCTAGATGACATTACCCACATCTCACTTTCTTTGGTAAAATCTTTTTTACAGTTGATATTTTGTGATGCCATTTTGATGCCACTTACTCCCTTTTATCCTCCTCCTACTTTTCTGGGGTCATTTCTCCCTTTCTTATAAATGCACACTCCCTCAGAAAATCACTCTTGCAAAGAGAAAGCAGAAAACTGCTCTGACTCATCTTGCTTACTGGCCTTAGTGCTTTTATCAGGTGAAAGCAGAAGGAGGAGAGGGAGGTCTTCAAATTAGTCTAGCAATGATGTAATTTTAGCTGAAAGAAAGAGTTGAGGAGCAGTCAAACAAAAGCTGGAGAAACCCCTTTGACTACAGTAATAGTTGTTTGGGTTTTTGAATCTTTTTTATTTTCTCCTTTTTCTTTTATTGTATTTATTGTATGAAGGAACTGTAATCTAAACTCCCAAGGCTTTCTCTGAAGGAGTGGCTTGCATTCAGTTGCAGGATGGCATAAAATATTGCTGGAAATAATTTAAGAAAATTCTTTAAAATGTGAGCAAAATATCAGCCCTGTGTATAGTACCCTGTATACAAACTGCAGATGAAATTCTGTGATTTTCTCTCTGAATTCAAGTAGCTTGTTCCTAACAAATTTTCTATTTTCATAAGAAGAAATAAGCTGTAGGGATACAATGGTGGCTCAGCATTCCTTATTTTAGTCTCTGCCTATGCTATGAATTTACCAAAAGTCATGTAACCCTGCGATCAAACATCGGCTGGTAAAGCATGATGAAAAAATATCCATTAAAGCGTGGCCATAATCTTTCCTTGACCCAGAAATATCATCATTACATTATAAAGCTTTGGGTTTCCCTTATGAAAAGTAAGAAATTAGGTCTTTCTGCTCTCGTGTAGAATATTGTCTTCTTTTGTATTAGATCATCCAGTTCCATTATGTTATAGCATGAAACTACTGTTCCTCTATTCATAGAGCTTGGACTAGCTATTTCCACATTAATGAAAAACCAGACTTAACTGATGTGTTGCCACTGATCTAGAGATGAGTTTGAAGAAAAATATTAAGAAGGACACATTTGTCCTGTGATTCATTTAAAAGAAATTAGAAATTTCTTTGAAATATCACAGAATTGTGTTGATTTGTTTCATTATCCCATGGTGATTCTGAAAACTTGCATTTCAAAGTAAATGCAATGGTCATGGTAAATTTACCATGGTAAATGGTCAAAAGTAAAAATGCTAAAAGCTGCAAAAGGATCTTTATTGTGTCCTTTCCAGCTTGAATCTATGCAAACATTAATCGCAATCTCCTTTAAATATTTACTCTTCTGAGACTTGGAAGTATGACTATTTAGTATATTTCTGATGGAGCACATTATATTTTAGTAAAACTGCTTGCTGGTCTGAATTTCCTCAAATATGACAGCTATTACTGCATCAAATTCCTCACTCCATAATGACTTATATTAGGAGTGTGAATAAAATAACTGTCTGGCTTATGGCAGTGCGTTCTTTCTTATCTAAATAGTTTTGAATAGCTGCTGTGTGTATCACTGACTCATCCCACTTGAGCTCGATTACATGGAGCACCTCTGGGAATGAGGACTTTTATCATAAATGAAAGAAGGCATAAGTCAGCGAGTGCTCATCAAAGTTATGCTGGGTCAGAACATGCTACTCCCTTGAACGTTCACATTCCATCACTTACATCTTGTCCTTGTTGTCACTCATTTGAGTATTACTACTGACAGGGTTGTCATGGTCGCCTTAAAAATTTCATGCCAAATCTAACATTAAAAAGGGAAATGGCTTTAATTTGCTGCATACAACAGAAGAGGATAGATATTCTTAGTTTTGAAACTTAGTATTTGAAAATACTAAAAATAGAGAAGCATATTAAGTTTCCATAGTAACTCACATACCAATTCTTACAACTGATCAATGGAAGTAATTCATTCCAAGACATTCTCAATGGCCAGACTCCAAAAATTTCTCCTGCAATTAAATAGTGTTGGCAGCATATACTGAACATTTCATATCTACTCCTTTTACAGTTTCTCTATAAAAATACAAACAACTTTAATTTTCCTGCCCTGATTTGACAAAAGTTACAAAGCCCTCTGTTTCTAATAGTCATTTACAAACTGCATTATTATGTTATCTCTATATTAGTAATGTATTTATGTGGCCAGCTGCTAGAGGAAAATAGCCTGTGACCAGCTATTATCTACTTATATTGAGAAAGAACTCCGGGAAATGTTGAGTAGTGACCTTGGCTGCCACCAAACCACAAGGATAAATTCTTCAGAATTAATGTTTTTCATTTTGGAAATTTTGCCTACATAGAAATACTTTGGATTTCAGATATATTTTCTCTTTATTATGAAAGTTTTATCCTTAAAATAGTTTGGATTTTTTTTTGAGAAAAACTGAAGATCCCAATATCTGCATTAATTATTGTTAAGCAGTAAAATGATACACAAGAGGATTATAGTTAGCAACAAATGTGTTCTCAGGTTCTTTTTAGAGTTTGTGCAGGAACCGGTTCTAAGTTTAAATGTTTTAAATTTGCATTTAAGTCCTTAATTTTCCTTGGCTGACATTTATTTCTTATTTATAACCACTAGTCCTCCACTGGTGCCACTGAACAGCCACTGAACAGCCATCTTACAATTCAGCTGTCATCTCTTGGGATGACTTTTTCATATTTTTTTTTCCTTGCTTTTGTTTAAATTACAGGTGAAAATGAGGTGTGTTTAATTCTCAAATGGCTCCTGCCATTTTACAGGGAAAATAGCATTGCAGAGTACTTGAGAAGCATTAATTTGTTCACTGGGAACTTTTAAAATTGTTAATTAACCGCAGGCTAATCTCTTCAATCTTGTACTTGCAAATCTTATCCTGATTAAATGGATGGTGGTTTCTAGTGCCACTGTCAGCTGAGACATTGTAGTGCTTGAAGAACATTAGTATAATACCATGTATATTCTAATATTAATTTAAGAACTAGAAACCCCTTTTTTTCTTCCATAGTAAACAATTAATTGTAAGAATTTGCTTAATGAGGTTATCTTTGTTAAAGTCATATTTATTGAATTTTTTCAAGCTCACTATTTCTTCAGACACTAAGAAAACTAAATCATTGTCTTTTGATACAGCCTATTGCTTAGCAGAGAAAATACAGGTTTCACAATCTATCCCTCAGTGACATACAGAATCAGTCTGCAGGGTCTGATTGAATCTGCAGGACTGACTTGTGATGGGTCACGTAAAGCACAGTGTTTTTCTTCTGTCAGTGGGTAAGTACAGAAATACTTCTAGAAAGAGGAATCAGGCGTGCAAATTTGGATTTCTTTCTTTACACGTACAATAATGGCACCTTTTACAACATGCCCCAAATAGATTAAAACTAATTCATTTTGAAGTATTATATTAATATTGGAATTTTGAAATAGTATTCTGTAATATTGCTCTGTGTAATTCGAACTGATTTTGCTTTTGATATGTGGATACTTAACCTCTGCTGGTTAAAGCATTTATAGAAATTGCAGAGGCTGGTTTTACTTTCACCTTGTAGCAGCTTGTGCTAAATCAAACAGATCAAGCATTTCTGAGAGGAGGCTTATTTAGACAGAAAATTTTACCAACAGTGAATATTTCCATTTTTTGCCCTAAATATAGCGATATATTCCAGGTAACTGATTGAAACTTAGGACTTTTTCTTCCTTTTATGCAAAACAAAAGCAGAGCTATCTTTTCTTTGGAGATTTTGAGGAACAGTGGCAGATTCTGAATATTTCCAGTTATGTTGTCCCTGAAGTCATACCTTCTGGGACAGGACTGATACAATGCTCAGTGAGGCACAGATATGCAGTGACATTTTTCAAAACGTGCAGTGACTTTTAAGGGATATTCACATTGTCTTAAACTAACACCTGAAGTTATGGGTGGTACTATTGCTCAGAGGCAGGATTTCACTGGCAGTTACATGGAGGGGTTTTCTTTAAGTGCATTATCCTATGTGTAGGTAAAATAGGAAAATACCTGTGAATATTTTATTCTTTATTACTCCTTTTAATATTTTTTCCCAGGAAAAGAAATAGGAAAAAGAGCTTTCATAAAATTTTGCTAATTTAATTTTTTTCTGCTAGTGGCCTGAGTGCCCATGTGTAATAACAGTTCAGATATTCAGCTTTTATTTCCTCTGTGCATCGTTTGTTTCATTAAGCATGGGATATGTTTCTCCTGGAAAGATAAATCCAGCCTCAGGCAAAACTTTTATGCTTGCTATTTTGACACAGAGATCTTATTAGCTATTTTAAGAAAATGCTGTGTTCAAAGGCTGAACTTGATGGTTTCCTCAGTGCTGTGTTTTTAATCAGTGGACACAGCCATGGTGTATTTTATCCTTTTTTTCCACTTTCAAATACTAGCCAGAGGGTGACCTTAGGTATGTAGATGCGTTAGAAGGCTGAGTACAGTTCTAGATTGTTCTATTTTTTATTTTTTTTTATACCATACATTATAAGTCTACAGCTATCATCTTATCAGTAAATTGTTGTAAAAACTGTAAAATCTGTAAAATAAGTAATTTGTGAAATAAAAGATGTGGCTTTCATTTCAGACAAATCCAACCCATCACTGCATTCCTGACTAGCTGTATAGAGCTGTTATTTATATATGCAACATGCTAACAATTGGAGAATACATTGTTTGGAGACAGTTATGTTGTTTAATGTAGTAATGTAGGCTTTCATTTATTTTTATTTTATTTATTCAGAACATGAAAGTGGAACCTAAAGGAAAGTCTGTCCTGTTTCTTAGACAAAGTGCAAAAAACAGTCAAGATGTGGAGGGAGCTCACTTGGTCTTCTAAGTTGCAGACAAACTTTGTGTTCCAAATATTTTTAAATTTTCTACTGACGTAGCCCACGTTATCTTTTCTTTTTTTGTTGTTTTGTTATAACAACAGTGAAAGAATATGCCCATAGGCACTATAATTCTTATATAATCTGATATTTCAGCGGGATCGTTGTGCAAGTATATTAGTTGGTTGCCAGCCTTACAAGTTAACTTTTCCTGTACTGCTTCAGCAAGATATGTTTTCAGGAGGAAGAACTAAATCCTATCATCAAATCATTTGGTAAAATATTTCTTTGAGGTTTGTTTGGGATGATCAGTTTTGATAACAATAAGTTGTTATCATGCAGGGAAATACTTATTTCTGTTTACACAGATAACAGAAAAACAAACCAGACTTTGATGACAAAAATTAGCAGGGTATAATTTGTTATCCATGGCAATATAAAATAGGTCAAAAATAAAATGTTGACTTTCCTTTAACTTTATAGATCTACTCAGAATCATAAACAATAATCTACTGTTGAATATTTATTACAGTTTTTTCTTTTTTTTTTTTTTTCAGCCAAGTATACTGTAGATTCTCCAAAGAGAGTAAAAATTGTTTTCTCCAGTACACTTCTAGAAGTCAAGAAACAACACTAAATTTAAAGAAGAAAAATGTTTAATGCATGTTAAGGAGGAAAGAGATAATAAAGCAGTTTCTTCATGACTTCAGCTGGAAATGGTTGAAAAGTAAGTTTCCATGAACACTATTAATTCCATTGTGCACATGGCAGTTTCACGTTTGGTTTTGGGGAGTTCAGAGAAGGACAGAGCATTACACGGACTTCATAGATCTGATCTTTTGACAGAAAGTGCAGTAATGAAAAAGCAAATACGTTGTGACAGAGGGCAGTAAATAGAACAAAATCCCCAATAAATATAGCTTGAAAGACTTCAAAATATGTTATTTTACACTACGTTGAAGTTTAAGAGTTGGCATTTCCCCTAATGTTTGGTTGTTCAGTTTTTAAAAACTGATAAAGTGCAATTTAGTAACTAATTAAGTCACTCTGCCTGCTCCACTCTGAACAATGAAATGGTGAAATTGCAATTTATCAGTTTCGTTCAGCTTTTATCACACAGCACAGCCCTCTGGACAGACTCCACAGTCTTCCTGGCGGGTCCTTGCTCAGGACCTTTGCTTAATGAGTTCTGTGTAATATTTAGGCATTATGATACTATTTTTCCTGTGGTTTCCTTGATTCAGGCAAATCTCCAACTGGAATAAATTAAAAATTTGTCTGAAGAAGTCTGTAAGACCAGTCACAGGCAGCAAAGGCCTTTACTTACAAGCTTCTGAGGACTGAAAGGGTAAAGACTTCATCTTAGCGGACTATCGGTTTGTTTTCATGGCTTATATTTGGGAGGATAATGGGGCCTCTCCACAGTACTCTGAACTGGTATCTGAAGATCACGAAATATTCTTTTGTTGAATTCTGCTTCTCTATAGAATAGAATCGAATCATAGAACGGTTAGATTTGGAAGAGACTTTGAAAGATCATCCAGTTCCAACCCCCCTGCCCTGGGCAGGGACACCTCCCACCAGACCAGGTTGCTCCAAGCCCCATCCAGCCTGGCCTTGGACACCTCCAGGGATGGGGCAGCCACAGCTTCTCTGGGCAACCTGGGCCAGGGTCTCACCACCCTCATGGGAAAGAATTTCGTCCTAATGTCTAATCTAAATCACCCCTCTTTCAGTTTAAAACCATTAGTTCACCTCGCCCCTCTTTCAGTTTAAAACCATTACTTCTCCTCGTATTGATGCACTCCCTGATCAAGAATCTCTCTTATAGGTCTTCTATCCACTACTCACTAACATTAACGTAGCTCCCTGATCAAGAGTCCCTCCCAATCTCTCTTATAGGTCTCCTATCCACTACTCACTAACATTAATGTGAGTAGATATAGTCCAAAGTTTCAAAAGAGTTGCCCTATGAATGCATTTGCGTATATGTGTTGTAGTCATGAGAAACCAGAATGGCACAGGACTTAATATTTTATCTAAATAATTTAGATAAAATAAATTATCTAAAATTATCTAAATAATTTACTTTTGCTCACCCACAATTATCCCTATGAAATACGAATTTTTGCTTCAGCAAGCCGTCTTGAAGAATGAAAATAAAAACCTGAAGGGATATAGGGAGATACTGTTTGAGTACTCTGTGTTTGCAGGACACCAAGGGAAATACACACATCTTCTTGTTACATCTCTGCCCAAGAATCCGCATCTGCCCCCCACGTGACAGCAGCCCCTTTGCAGTAACTTCGTCGCTGCCTTTGTGCCATCCTCACACATTAAAAAGCCATTAGATGGAGCTCTTAAAAAAGCATGAGTCTGAGTACAGTAATAACCTATGTCAGGTTTTCTTTATTTTTTCTTTTAAACTTCTAGGTTTAATTTAATATTTAGCTATGAGCAAATAGGAGATTATCCCATAATTGCCCAATATCAGTTGAGTAGCTCTATGTAGTCTTTTGAAGCAGCCAGGCATCTAAAAACTCTAACTCTGCTTTTGCCTAATGTATGTATGTGTCAGCATGAAGCTGCCTGATGGACTTGATTTTTTCCCCTGTTCATTTTCACGAAATTACACAAATTAAAATCATGTTACTGGGGCAGAAACAACAGGAAAAGACTCTTAAATATTTTTCCGACAAATGTGCTTGCATGCTATGACTTCATATGATCAAAACTCTGTTTGAATGGAGCATGCTGAATATGAAGCAGAACTGTGTATGCAACTCCCACATCGTGTGCAGCAAAAGGTAACTGGTGCCTAACAAATAAGGTTGCAGAAATAATTGATATAGCAGTTCTTTGACTAAGAAAACATTTAAAAATCAATATTTTGAGACCTTAGAGCCCCTTCCAGTCCCTAAAGGGGACTACAGGGGATACACTTTTTAGCAGGTCCTGTTGTGACAGAACAAGGGGTAAAGGTTTTAAACTAAAAAAGGGTAGATTTGGACTAGATATAAGGAAGTCATTTGCTATGCTGAGGGTGGTGAAACACTGGCCCAGGTTGCCCAGAGAGGTGGTAGATGCCCCATCCCTGGAAACATCCAAGGCCAGGCTGAATGGGGCTCTGAGCAGCCTGATCTAGTTGAAGATGTCCCTGCTCATGGCTGGGGGATTGGACTAGGTGCCCTTTAAAGATCCCTTCCAACACAAACTGTTCAATGCTTTATGACTTTTACCTTCTTTAAAGATCCCTTCCAACACAAACTATTCAATGCTTTATGACTTTTACCTCCACTGTGAATGGCCAACATTAACACTTTCCCAGGTTCTCACATATTGCTTGTGTAACAGTGACGCACTTCTGAGGAGGGGTGGGGAAAGCCCTCAGAAATTAATCTCTACCCAGCTTCCTTCATCTGTTTGGATGTGCCTACTGATTACGTTTTTGAGACTGCATCCCCCTGTCAGGAAGAAAGAGTGAGGAAGGCAGACCCAGGCATCAGCAGCGAGGGCTTGTGATCAGTCAGAGGGGCAGGAGGTGCAGGGATCATGTTGAGTGGAGCAGCCCTATCACCAGAGCTCTTTCCTAGAATAGTAGCCCCAGCTACAAATAGGTAGCTGTTTGCAGACCAACATATTTTTGCGTGTCTAAGACAAGGACAAATGCTACTAAATCAGAAGAGTAAACAAGGCTAAATTGGGAGTGTTAAAACTCAAATTGTTTTTACAGGGTTTGATGACATGTTGAACTTAGTTTTAAAATCCATGCATAATTCCTCCAGTCCTCATTTAATGAAAATATAAAAGTATTGCAAAGCGGTAGCAGCCGCTGTAGTCAATTTAAAACCATGACTTTGCCAATAGAATTACTTTTCTTTTCCCCTCTCATTGTAATTTCACTTTAAATTGCATTTTAGTGGCTATTACCTTACGTTAAACTTTTTGCTTTTCTATTTATAATTTTCTAGTCTGAAGGAAAAAATTGAATTCCTCACTTACTCGGTCTTTAAGGAAACAAATGTGATAATGTCTTTCTTAAATTTTTTTTAAGGTTTCTTCATAATAAAAGCCATAGCATCCAGACTGTGCCTCTGTGGTCTGGCTGGTGAGTACTACAAAAACAAATCCTTTCAATAAATGTTCTGAGAACTTCTGGAGCACTAAGCATGCTCATAACCAAAATGTGCTTTTCATTATGTATGAATGTCCACATGTATATACTCCTTGTTAGTTATTACCATATTAAGTAGGATTGCGTCAATACTTGGATATAACTGCAATATTCCAAGAAAGAGAGAAATTTGGACTTTGAAAACTAGATATTGGTGGAATAAATGACAGCGCAATGACTTGCTGCATAAATTTGAAAATCTGCTTCCAATGCTTGAATCTATGAGTAATAAAACAGTGGTAACTTTGCTTAAGGCTGTACATAAGAGAGGAGAGAGTGTTTCCTTGGTCACCCACTCCTTTGTAGTACTGAATTAATATCTAATGCACTTCAGATTTAAAACCCTGCGGAAGACCAGTTAAGTATAAATAGCTGGATTTTTTGCAGTTTTCTTCATCACTTCAGTGATGCACAAGAAAAGGAGGCATGAAAGGTAAAATTTATTGTCTGTCTCTCTTTGTTTACTTATCTGGTTCATGAATTCTCAGCCTGTTTGAAGACAGAGAACTTGGCTTGAGCCTTGTCCTGGTCCCTAGCTCGTGTCCACCTGCCTGTCAATCTGTACCTCCAGCTCTTCAGGCTTTTGCAGTATTTATACTCTGGTCGTATTTTAGGCCAGAGTATAATAAATATATAACTTATGCTAATATAATAATAATAATAATAATAATAAAATATTACTTAGGCTCCCCATGCTGTGAAGAGAAATATTTGCTGAAAAGTAATCTCTCAAACAGCATTGCATTACTTGGATGAAATTCTTATTTTTAGGTATATAAAGACTTGTGGCTCTTAAGCAAATTTCTTTTTAAGCATGTTTACGCTGGAGTGTAAACACTCTGTGACTCCTCTTTGACAGTGAAACATTACTTGTTGGAATTTAATTTCAAGTGTCTAAGTGTGTGACTTCAAGGAAACAGAACACGTTTATGTTAAATGTATAACACAATGGATTAACATTCACAGCATTCGTTAATATTTAGTTCATAAAAATTTCTTCCAGTCATACTAATATAATTGATAGGAAAGTGGGGCCTTTAGAGGGTCCAAAATGAGCCAACATGGCTAAACAATGGAGTAACAATTAAAAAGGAACCCCTAGAAAAACTAAAGTTATGTCCAAATGAAGAAAGCAGAAAATAGCATGAAGTCTGACAGATGAACTGTAAATACATAATAAGGTGTGGCAAAAGAAGTTTGAGGAGTCAGTTATGAAAAGCATAAAAACTAGTAATAAATCCCTTTTAGAGATGCAGCAGAAGCAAGTTGTTTTTAAGAAAACCTGTAGGGACCAAAAGAGGAGTTCAGAGAACATCAGGCTGTAACAAAAAAAATCCGGCGATTTTTTGGCATCCATCTGTGGAGGAGCTTGAGTTTGCTGGAACTCCTCCCCAAGGGCAATTCATCAGAGGCTGCACCTCAAAATGAAGTGCAGGTTGAATAAACTGAACAACAGACAGAGAAAACTGGCAATAGGAACAGGAACAAACTGGCAGGTTGAGGTGGTGCCCATTTAAGAATTCTACAGGACCTGAAGCAGTCCAACCACTCATTCTGATACGTAATCTATTTGAAATTTCCTTCAGTACCAAAAATCTTGAAATTGGGCTCCCTGACATCAATTTTTAAGCAGCATTACAGAGATCTGGAGAAACATGGAAAAATCTGGGAAGCTTCTGACTGATAAAGACAAAAGCATTGTAGATATGACCAAAAATATTAATAGAAATATATGTTCAAAGCATCCAGATGATTTTCTCAGCCAGTTGGGAAAAGAACTTACGTAATTTTTAAATTCAAAATTAAGCATGAAATATACTTTAAAGACTTACTCCCCTAATGAAGGATATTTTTTTTTCAGCCCTGCATCTAGTTTAATCATGAGAATATTTATGTGACACTTAGATATTTTAGAGATGCTGAAGTATAACGTATCTATAAAAGTAAAAAGTATCCAAGATTCTCTTTTCTCAAACAAATCCTATTGCAATACTTCAGAGCTTCCCATTCCATTTAAATTCAGCACTGAATATCTGCCTTTGATGAAGAAATGGAATATGTTTTCTTTGTATGTAAAGATAAGTAAAACATGTACACATACAAACATGGAAAGAGTAGAACTAATTCTGCAGCAGGTGTATTATAATTGTGAAAATAAAAACAATTTTTTTAATTTTTTTTTTATTTTTTGTGGGTTCTTTGGCTTCTCTTTTCATGGAACTGGCCATCTAAGCGTTAGCATAGTTGTGACTCACCACAAGGTTTTCTTTGAAATAGCCTGAAGTAACTATTGTTCTAATAATGTCCATACTGGTATTTTAAGATTCATTGATTTCATGGTATCTGACAGGGTATCTTATCTCACAGCTGTAGCAGGTGAGGGCAACCGAAACGTATTCCATCCTTCACGAGTTTCTTCCCAAGGATCATGTCGGAATTTCTTCAAAAGAAGATAAGAAAAGCTGTTCGTATAATTAAGAAGGAAATTGAAGAGGAGGTAACACAATTACTTGAATTTATTTCTTATCTTGGTCTCCTGCTATACTTAACTATTTCTATTATTCCAAAAGATGGAAGCCTCAGTTAGAAGATATACCTTCACTAAGTAGTGGTCCAAAACTGCATAAATGATATTTCTTTCCCTGAAAACTCTTCAGTATACTTATGGTAAGAGTTTAATCGGGCCTCCTGATTTTCGGTAATGCAGATATTTTGGTAAACATTAAGTAACCTCTTGAAGTATAAGTTTATGCTCACTCACTCCTCAGGCTTCACAGTTTTGTGTTATCTTTTGTAATTCAGCCTACATACTTGGCTATAAAAGTTAAAAAACAAGCAGAAATTCTGCAATCGATATTTGCCTTAAATGAACAAATAAATAATTCTACAACAGCAAAAACCTCTTTGAATCGAGCAAGCCTGACACGCAATATCTTCAAAAGTACAATTTGTGCATTCTTGATTACTTTGTACTTTACAAAGGGAGAAATAAGTATAATTACCTTCTAAAACTGTCTTAATTTTTCAGCCTACCACTGAGATGCCTATATCAGCTTCTGTGCTTGTAGATATAAACCATATTGCAGTCGGGAGAACATAATCCTAATCGAAAACTCTTGATCTATGAAGTCTGCTTTCTAGACTACCAAGCACTTGATCAGGTTCAAAAAAAAATCAATCAGTTGCAACATTCTCCCTGACTTGGGATAGGGTTTTTTCCCAGCTGAGAAGCTGATGAGTGCTCCATTGACTCTCAGCTCCAGAAGCCAGTTTCAACTAGTGCAGCTGAGAGGTGCTGATCTGCAAACAGACAGAAGCACATGTAATGTGTTGGAGCATAGCTGAAATAATACATACTCATCCACTTCACTTAGCTCCTACTTCTGTTCAAAGTTGCCATCTCTGATGTGGAAACCGGAGGTTGTTAAAAAAACAGTGGAATTTCTGTAGCAATAGATAGTTTAGGCCAGTACACTGAAAAGCCTGCTTCCAACCCGATCTCATACTGCTGGAGAGAGCTCCCCTCGATCTAGTTATGTTCCAGATGTACTTGCTTGACAGCTGAAGAAAAAGAGCAAGAGTCCTTGTAGATGCCATCGTGTTTGCCCGTGTAGTTTGGAAATTTTACCTGGATCTACTGCCAGAAGCACCTTTCAGAATAATGCTGTCATGAATCATTTGCTGAAAAACAAGTCACCGAGAGATAAGTGACCCCTCATATTTCGTGGGATTATGACTCATTGAGGTTTGGGTGGTTTTCTTCTGTGTACTTCAAATATTAAGGCTGACTGTGATGTCTGCTTTGCTCTTTACTTTTGAGCCGATGTTGTTTAAGGATATCGTAGATATAAATATCACTGACAAAATGTAATCCACAAACATTATCTGGGACTGTAACTCAGAAATACTGTAACTGAATTTCAAAGCCAAGATGCAAAGTAACTTGAAGTAAGCATATTAATATGAAGTACCCAGTTTTAAATATAACAGTTGTTTTATAGACCGCAAGAAGTACATATGAGCTTGCAGGAAGAGCAGACATTTTGTATGTTGATATGATGAGATGTTGATATTATCAGTGGTTGTTTGATGAATACACTTTCCATATCTCAAATATTTTGATATAGCATGTACTAGTAACTATATTTTCCTCTAAAATTGATCTGACTGGGAGGCACACTCATCACCTTCCTATACAGAATGACACAAAGGAGTAATTCAACTCTGAAACTTTAGACTAAAATCCCGTCTTCACAAGGACCTAGTACTTAGATTACTTATTTCTCAAACTACAGACTTGTGAGGTAATCTCTAAGTTTTCTTAACAGAGAAAAAATATTTGAATTTAAATTTCCAAAATTAAATTTGCCTTTCTATCAGCTTATTTGGGTAATACTCATATGATTTAAATATTTCCATTCTGGACAATATCAGACTTTGGAAAAAGTCAGCACCTGGACTCCTGTACTTGAAATTGTGTCTACACTGGAATCTGAAGTTAATTTTCTTTCAGTTCCGCTTTTGACTGAATTAATTGTTAAAAACTCAGTGTGGGTGAAATTAGTATCATAGAAGGTTTTTGAAAAAATACCCAATAAACATTGATGAGGAGCTGACCCAATCCTTAGATATGTTGTGCACCACAGTTAACAGTACAATGAGTTTTTAAAGTGTCTAAGGATTATTCCTTTCTTTTCTCAAGACAAAAAATGTTTAAACAATTCCATATTGCACATCTTTCTATGTGTTGCTATACGTTTGAGGTTGTCAGTTTTCCATGTTAAAAATTCAGTGTGGCTGAAATTGGTGTCATAGAAGGTTTTTGAAAAAATACCCAATAAACATTGATGAGGAGCTGACCCAATCCTTAAATATGCTGTGCACCACAATAAACAGTACAATATGTTTCTAAAGTTTCTAAGGATTATTCTCTTGTCAAGACAGAAACATTGATGAGGAGCTGACCCAATCCTTAGATATGTTGTGCACCACAGTTAACAGTACAATGAGTTTTTAAAGTGTCTAAGGATTATTCCTTTCTTTTCTCAAGACAAAAAATGTTTAAACAATTCCATATTGCACATCTTTCTACATGTTGCTATACATTTGAGGTTAAGTCAGTTTTCCCAAGAAGCAGGCTCTAAAAATGTTCTTAAGGAATACTTATAGTTTTGCTGCAGACATTTCATAGCTGATTAGAAAATACAATTTTAGTCTCTACCGTTGAGAATTTAGGGTTTTTTGTGGTTTCTTTTACTGCTATGGGTCTAATGAAATACTAGGGGCTTCATTTCATTTCCTGCTGCTGCAGATGAATGGATTAGAGTAGAACATTATAGCAGAATGTAAGGATTAGAGACAGTCTGTGGTGGAGAGAACCTATGGCTTTTATTAAATTCACCCTTATGACTGCAGACAAATTTGCTGAGGTTTAGGGATAATAATTTTCATATATACCTTAGCAAAAGGAGGCAGTAGCAAGATATACAGACTGTGCAAAGCAGCAGGAGATGTTAGAGGAGACACAACTTGTGGTGGAGAGAACCTATGGCTTTTATTAAATTCACCCTTATGACTGCAGACAAATTTGCTGAGGTTTAGGGATAATAATTTTCATATATACCTTAGCAAAAGGAGGCAGTAGCAAGATATACAGGCTGTGCAAAGCAGAAGGAGATGATAGACCGCATGGTTAGCTGGAGAGTATCTTCACTGGAGACTTGAGCAGTTGGAGAGCTTGCTCAATCTGAAATTGAGCCATGGGAGACAAACCAAACTTCACAGCTCCTCAGCAAACTTTGGATGTCTTATTACTAAAGCTGACATTTCAGTCTACATCAGATAATGTGCAAAGAACTTCATGCAAAACAGCAGATGTTTGGAATTGCAAGTCAGAACTGTAGCCAAAATAGCCCAAAATATGTAAATCTGGTTTGAGTTAGTCAGTGCTGGTTGAGAGAAGTTCCACTGAATGCATCTCTTAGCACCATTTCTACTTGCATTATTTGATGGAAGAATTATAAATCGGCCAGCTTTACATACTGTTTACAGTTGCACAGTCATGATCCAAGTACCTGTGACCTTGTCTGCCTGTAAAGGCAATGTGTAAAAAATATGCACTTACAAAATATATAGAAAATTTTCAGTACTTTACTCGTAGAAACCTTGTAACGCTCCCTGGCCCCCTGGTTTTCCGTGAAACCACACACAGTCACAAACCCAGTGATATTTAGATGTCCACCTGGATTCTTGCCTTTGGAATTATCATTGAAGTATGGACCTTTTAGTCCAGAGCCAAGTAAATATGTGAAATCTTATAAGGTAAATATAACAAGAAATCAAGGTAGAACATGAGCACAAAATCAGCATAATTTTCACAGCTGCTTACTGCATATTAAAATGCCTACTGTCTGTCATATGGGTGAGGTCATTTCAGATCAGGTTTTTTTCAAAGTTTGCTCATACTCTCCGCTTTAATTTTGGTAAGGTAGCTGGCTGATCAAATGAGAGGCCAGCAAATTTTACTGGTGTGAGGGAGAGAAGGAAGCAGCTGAATTTTGCAGAGGAACCTGAAGAGTCAGGAAAGCCTGACAGCAGTAAAAGAACAAACTGAACAAGAGAGGGAGGGAGAAGTTTGTCTAGATAGGGCCTAGGGGAAGGTGGGGAAATCTGTTTGGCAGAGAAAGAAAACTTCCAAGTAACATAAGATGGGAATATGATTATTCTTCTGGCAAAAGAAGAGGTTATAGGGAATTACTGATTCAGATACCCTCTACATACTCCCTGACTGGTCAGGGTGGGCTGACTCAGGAGGTCTGTGGAAGGCTACTTTGCCTATGATTAAAATTTGAACAATCAGTCCAAGAGTCCATGGAGGGGCCTAAAGTCAGTTTTCAGTGTGGAAGTTGTCAAAAACAGCAGAGTTACAGAAATCCTTCACAGTACTAGGTTTCATACGCAGACCTCGTTTATTCAGTTTTGTTCTTTCCATCTCTGTATGTGTATCTTAAATGAAAAAGGAACGCCCAGACTGAAATAAAAACCCAAAGATGGTGACTACTTGAGAGAGTGGTCTCAGAGTACTCTATAAATCCAATGTAACCTATTGCTTTAAAACATTGCAAGAAGTGCAATTTTATTTGGTTATATATATATATATTGCATTTTAATTCAGAAAACGTACTTTCTTTTTACAAGACATTCTTTTCTAAAAAATGCTAAACAACGTCAGAATTTTACACCTGGTAATATTCCTACGAGCTCTAACCCAGCAATAGTTGTGTCATATGACAAATTAACTTGCTCTTTTGTTGTTATCTTTTTCCTAAAGCTGGCTTTGTATTTACATTGTGCAGTTGTTGAAAGATGGAGGAGATGTTAAGCTTTATTTTTTTGTTAATATTTTAATTCCATTTTTATAGAGTTTTGGGCAAGGACTTCTTGTTTGATTGTCACTTCAGTACATTTAGTGTCATGAATAGAACTGTGTTACTTTAAGGAGCACTTTTCTCCTAGGAGACTGCAATCCTAATCAGGCTTGACAGTTAATTTAGGCACAAGAATTTATCTTCTGAAATTTTTTTAAATATTAGAAAACAAATCACATCTATGGCTTGAGATTTTATCTCCTTCAGTTATCTCTTTTAAGAGCGTTGGTGGATTCAGGCAATTCATAGTAAGTGCTGAAATTGAACCAGTCTTTTTTACAGTGATATGGGAAATAAAATTCTTAAATTTATCTTATGATGGGAATGCAAAAGCAGACAAAATCAAAAGAAAGACAAATGCATTTATGAAAAAATAAATGGAGTATAGAAAATAAATTTATGGAGTATTGAAGTTGGGGCCATATTAGACTAGAAGAACATTTTTCTTTCAACTAGTCCACAGAAAGACATTTTAAATATTTTTTTATTTATATATATATATGTATATTTTATATATTTATATTAACATAATATTTATATTACTTAGGAGAACATATTCATAGTATCATTGAGGTAATATGGAAGAGAAACTAGAAGCTGTTTGCCAGGAACAATAATTATAATGACAAATATTGCCTAATTACACCTTCTGTATTTTGTCTGTAGTCATTTGTTTTATGTTTACATTGTAAATTTGGATAAGAACTGACTTAAATAGTTAAGTTTTTTTTCCTACTGTGGCTAGCCCAGTTTACTTCCCTAGCATCATATTGTAGCACAATACAACGTAAATAATGTATTTTATTTAAGTTGAAACCAAGCTTGAAGTTCTGAATTTACAGACACAAGTGCTTTAAGTGTTCTGATTTAGATATTGAATGTTTGATTAAGCACTAGAGATTTCTGTTCTTTCCTGGAAATTTTGCATAGTTTCTGCCTTTACTTACAATAGTAAAAAAATGGCTTAGATGGAAAAGGGCCTTCTCTATGACCTTTGCATAAAATATGATGTGCAATGAAATAATCAGGCAACTTGAATGCATTGAGATAGACCATAGGAGTGTTTAATTAGATTTGTTCTTAGATTGCAAAGTAGTCATTTTCTAAATTATTCCTAATAGTCCTATTACTGACCTGTAAACAGATTTATGCAGATGTGGAACAAAGTTATTTAAAATTCAGAAATGCTTATAAGTTCCTGGGATCTCACTGAAGGCACTTTCAAGGCGACCCCAATGCTGATATTGTAATGTACTGAAACTGATGTCCACACAATGGGCTGGGCATGTTGATACTTAGTTCTTAATAACTCATTTCTATGTTTGCATGTTTAAAAATGTAATGCATAAATTACAACTAGCTGTGCGTATCCTCTCGGTAGGGCCGGGGGGATGTGAGGACCCCATGATTGGGATTAACAGCAAACAACCAGTTGAGTGGGGCTAACCTAAAGTAGCTCTAGGGTGTCTAAGGAACCAACTGGTGGACATGACACAGGGCTTCTGCGCACCCAGACCCCTGCCAGTCCAGCAGCTGAAGGCCCCAAGTCCTTGGACATTTCAAGTGGCATCAGATGTCTGTTCAACCAGAGTGAGATCTTTAGTGATGCTGAAAAAAAAAGGCAGGGCATTCAGGCCTTAATGATGTACTGGCCACGATGAAAAGAGTACACAAACGTGTCAGTGACCTTGCACCTCAATACTCTACTGGAATGGTCAACTCCTTTCTTTTGCAAATTGGATACTCTAAGGTTGTTTGCCTTTTTAAATAGTACTACTAAGAGCATTTTCCCAGGAAGCAGAAAGACATGCTTGAGTACTGGAGGGCATGCTGAGAATTATTCTTCCTCCATGTGCAGGGTAGAATAATTATGAATAGAAAATGACTGTGAAGCTCAGAAATACAACTGTAATTTCACTCTAAGTACATGCTCCTGTTTGTAATTTCTAGTCCCAAAATTACTCAAGTATTTTATCCTTTGACTTTTTTCCCTAGTGAAACAGATGAACATTTCTAGGGACTTCCATCCTTCAGTTTTATTCCATCATTGAGTTTGACATTCCCAGCACTACTTCTCCCCACGATCTGATAAGTTTTAATGCTCGGCTGTGCACCAGCTCTGCTTCAAGAGATATCTTTGACACCAACAGATTATAAAGGCTTTTGTGCTTCTTTTCTTGCCCTACTTTCATGTAGAAAGGAGAGAATGGTTTAAATAACAACTCTCTTTCTACAGCATATTTTCTTATTTCATTTCCATTGGACATAAAAAACCAAATCCATCTAAAAGCTTCATTGGAAGCTTAGAAAGCTTGATGTGGATATTTGTGATAGACAGTTGAATTCTACTGTTTAGATTGGAAAAAATTCTCTTTTCATTGACTCCCAAACAACCTGAGAGAAGGAAAATGCATTGGCCCAGAGTATTATGCATCCTCTGAAGTACACAAACTTATTTTTATACAGAAAACTATCAGAATCCCAGCAGTAGTAGATGGAGATTGGAGAAGTTAATTCATATTCAGCAGCTATGCCCAGTCTTCTCCAAGGAACTGAATCAGGAAAACAAACTCAGCTCCAATTTCAAGCCTGGTCCTTGCTGTTGCAGAAGAAGGTATGATCAAATAATGGAATGAGAGAGCAAGCTTCAGGACTGTGCATGAGTTTTGTAGTTGAAGAAACAGAGGAGAAATATAAGCAGGTACACACAAAAAAAAAAAGGGCAGACAAAAACCTTACAAACCTATTATTTATTTTTAAACTTAGTAGGTTTTGGTATGGGGCAAATTGACAGACATCTGAAATAATTGGTTAGCATGAAAGTTATATTATGCTAATGTAATTTTTAGCTGAAGTAGCACTTTTTTTTCTCTTAGATATGGATTACTTAGGAACCACAACTTTCCTTAAAAATAAGTAAGCAGAAAAACTCTGTTTCACACACGATTACAGAGAAAGGCCAGAAATATGCAGTCATGAAGGCCCAAAGACAGAGAGCAGGTCAGCTAATCTAGGAAAGATGCTATCTCTCCCTACGAATTTGTCTGTTTTACAATTTTAAACAGTCCCAGCTACACCTACTCTTAAACTCAACATTTAATTTCCAACTACAGTGTAATTTTGGCTAAGGAAGCGGGTCGATTAGTATTGAAGAGGTGAACTCTATTGCTTTGGCAATGTGACCAACTTGCACGTTGACGTGCAGGTGAGTTCCTGTGGTGCCCTCCCTGCCCAGCTTGCGTTGGAAACGGTTGCAATGAGTGGTCTCACTCAAGTGAAAGAGAAGGATTGAAAGATGACTGTACTCAGAAATCTTGCAGTAGCACATTATGTCTTTCAAGACATGGCCCAAGTAGCTGAATTCAAAAATTAATGCTTCAGGAAAGATTTCTCTCCTTCCATCATTATACAGATGGTCTAGTGTCTAAAAACAGGCCTTGCTGAAGGCCTAGCTTAACACATGGAGACCTTGGCAAGTGGTAGGTGTATTGCTCCTGTTAAATATTGAGTGTATGCAGTGTTTTTAGGGTGAGCTTAACAAGAAGAAATGAGTCTCTCAATTTGTTTTGGAACAGCTGAATCCCTGCTGTATAAACTCCAGAAAAATAGTTGGTTGAAAAGTTATTCAAGCTTTTTGCTTCTGACAAAGATCTAAAGATCTTTTTAATTAAACCCAGGGCTACTCGATAGAACACTATATTTTCTCTCCAATCTTTTTTAGACATCCAGTGCCTCTCTCAAGTGGCCAGTTTACAAACACATCCCTGCAAACTGAAGCCTGTATTCAATTAAAAGACTCTTGCAGTAAAAGTTTCCAAGTGGTAGGAGAGAAAACTGGCTAGAAATGATAGATAGAATGGTTTGTTGTGAAATTCAACACAACACAAATTGTGTGGGGGATGGCTGGCAACATAGTCAAAATACTGTCTGGAGTGGGGACCTAGAAATTTTGTTCCCATGAGAATATGACTGTAGGTCAATTATCTTACTGTATAAATAGTGGACAGCCCCAGAGCCCTTTGAGCTCTCCTGTAGGGCAGCGAGCTGCACGCCAGGATCTCCCCTTTTGTGAGGACACTCGCTTAAGGTTCTGCTCCTCAAGGTCGAGAGATTCCTTGCTGCAACAGATTCTTGGTAAGTGACTAATAGCATGCTAAACTTTGAAATCTTAGCTAAGTAATGTAAGGGATTGATTGCACATATATAATCCTTTAGACATAAACCGTTGACCAAGTCTGGGACTAGGATTGGATCCAGCCGCACCTGGACTCCTCTCTGAGAAGGAGTTTAGAAAGCAAGGGGGTCCTTTCTGAACCTCGTGACTCAACGGGAGGGTCTCCCTGACAGCTTTTCTCACCCTGTTCTCTATGCAGTAAGTAATAGAGTGTACCTTGACATTGAATCTCGTAAGACACTATCACATTTACTACTGGTTTTATCATACTTACTACTGATTTTGTTAAATCACTGTTTCACCTTCATAAATATTTTACTGTTTCACTCTAACTAGTGAAGTTCATCACTCTGTCTGCGACAAAGGGGCAGAATCATCTCCTTTGTCCTTGAGCCAGGAGCCAGTCCTTCCCTGGCTCTTAATTTCTTACAAAGACTGCTGTTGTCCTTTCCTGAATCTGACCGTTTTTCAAACATTTGTCAAGCTTTACCTTGGGGAACGCAATTTACCAGCAAACATACAATATAGTGAGGATGAAATACCTAAGGCTGTCCTTTACTTGTTTTATTAATTTCCTACTCTACCTGAGAAGATCTTTATGAAGTTAAGCTCATTAAATAAGGTGATTAAACTGACTGAGACAGGCTGTTGTTAGAAGGAAAAGCTGGTGAAGGGTAGGATGGCTCTGAATGGTTTGGAACAGGGTCTCCCATGTCCCAGGATGGGATTTTACCCACTGTGTTTAGAGACAGGCATTTGTTGCTGTTCAACTCTCTGTGGGAAGCATGCAGCTTTGAATATATAGCAAGATAAATTTCATCAGGTATGGCTAGGGGCACTTGCCTACTTGCCTACAGTCCAGATTCATTTACTTCTTCCAGTTTAGAGCCCTAGAATAATCTTGAGCCTCCAACATCACATAAAGGTACCCTGGCCTCTGCGTATGTTTCTTTCTAATCAGAAATTCGAGTGCCCATGAGTCTGTTCCCTTTTTAGAATATGTCCTGATAATGAACACCTCATATAAGATTCTAATATAATTTCATTTTAGAATTAAATGAGTGGGTGTTAAAAGGTTTTGTAAGAGCCAATACATCCAACTCCTCTTTTAGATATTCCGCTTGGGCTGCTTTGGGCTGCCACAACACGCAACTGTTCTTTGTGACTACATAATGAGGCTCGCAGACAGTGCTTGAATTTTTTATTTGTTTCTATTTTGTAAAATTCCAGCTCCTAGAATTGGTTAATTACATTATATCCGCTTTCATTCAATAAATAAATAAATGAATGAATAAAGAGTCTTGCCTCATGCAAAGAGATGAAAGCTTAAAATATTATGCAAATGCTAAAGGCTCAAAAGTAGAAAGCACATGCAAACCAAAAAATATTTACAGATCTTCTAAAGAAAAAGCAGGCTGTGATTTTCTTAACACCCTAATTCGTACTTTGTGAGTAAGTGAAGTTGGCAAGACAGTTGACTGCTCAGAATACCTGCTCTCTAACTATTTCTATACTTGCTTCCATGTCTGGTACAAAAGAAAACATGTGCCTGTTACATCACCTTCCAGTTAGCCTCTAATTGATTTGTGGTGAAAAATACTCATGCGAATCCTATTTTTGTACTCAGAAAGTGATGTTTCAGATTGCTGCTTTTTTTTAGAATTTGAACAGATTTTTTTTTTCCTTTAAAAACTATTTATTGTCTAGAACATACTTGAGTACAAACATAACTTCTCTTCCCAGCTCTTTAAACACAGAATGTACTTGTTCTGCCTCATGCTAATCATGTCTGATTTTAGTACTAGAGCAGCTCTCCAGCTGGGATCCAGCCTAGAGAACAGTCCTCAAGTGACTGTGTAGTTCACAGGATTATTTTTACATTACTAGATGATACAACTCATTAAGTGTAAGTTTTCAGAGAGACACTGTGCTATTAAACCAATTAAAAAAATATGTTTTACAGATAGGCTTACTTCAAACTAGCCCATTTCCCGAGAGCTGAATGCCCGTTAGTGGCTGGAGTGTATTAGGTTTGCTCCTGGAGTGCACCCTCCAGTTTCATTTCAGCTGAAAAGAATCAAGTTCTTGTTGATTTGTCTACTTTGCAATGTGAACCAAAAGAGAGGAAACAGCAACAATTGGGAGATTCACTTTGGGGGCGGTGTGGCTGACAGGAGCTGAAATGTCAGTGGTAGTAGGTTATAGATATGGGTCAAGAGTATCTTGATTTGAGCTGGTTTTGGAAGTCACTGGTGAATTTGCATTTTGTGGAGAAAACCCCCCAACATTGCAGTTCCTGTATATTTCAAATTTCTTAATTTTAAAGAAAAAAAAAAACCCTGAAAGCTACCAACTTCCAAATAATGTATTTGTCTGTGCATGAAAATTGGGGTATTTTTCTCCAGAAAGGTAATGGCTTTTCTTCAGAATTCTAGAAACATTCTAGTATTAGGAAGAATGAATTCAAAGCATTTTTGCAGTCATTTATATGTCGTTAAAACTAAGTTGTTTGCATGAAGATTCCCAGCTCGATGAGAAACAGCTGCCACTATTTTTTACTCTTGTGTGGATGTTGATATAATTCATGAAGTTGCACTCATTGCTCCCACTTGAACGAATCGGTGTGACCTTTTCCAGGTTCTTTTTTAAGCATAATCCCATCCTGGTTAAAAAATATTTGTGAGTTTACCTAGGTCGACTT
Organism: Calidris pugnax; assembly: GCF_001431845.1. Classification (NCBI taxonomy): domain Eukaryota; kingdom Metazoa; phylum Chordata; class Aves; order Charadriiformes; family Scolopacidae; genus Calidris; species Calidris pugnax. The sequence continues at coordinate 5,936,910 of NW_015090868.1, read as the reverse complement.
TGAACTGTTTTTAAACCATACGCTTTTAATTCTACTTTTTAATTCTACTTTCGGGTGTTTTGCAGCTATGTTCTCATATCACAAATGATACTCAATAACTTGGCAATGACTCTATAAAAAAGAACTGAAGGAATCAGTTAAAAGGGCAGTTTCTGGAGAAGCTTTGAATATATTATATATACTTATGCTGAACTAAATAAGTTACTGTCGACTTCAAGCATTCAAAAATCACGACTCAGGTCTTTAAAAATGCTGTGAACTTCAAAGGGTATATTTTCTTTGCCTCTGTTTTTGAGCCATCAGAGATCACATTTATAAGCTTTTGTCCAAAAGTAACAGAATAAGAAAGATTTATTTCTTGCTTAGGTTTTAAAATGAATTTACTTTAAAAACCCACACCAAATAACGATAAAATCTTGAGGGTTTGCAGTACTTTAAGGGACTGTATTTCTGTCTTTGATTTTTCAGTACACCAACCTTGTTTCTACTATAATACCCTATGCTGAATTAAAGTGGAGCAGGGTTTCAAAACACAGCTTCTATTTTACCATCTTCCAGTTAATTCAACCTGCCCACCCCCTTGCTGCCTGGCAGCGGGGAAAGTCTGCTGGTGCATCATTCAGAGCAGAAACTGTAAATCCAATTTTCAGGCACCTGGAGGGATCATTCTGTGCTCTGACCCAAACCAAAGGATTGTTTGGAAATTTGGCCCAAGCTTCCTGTTTGTTTTTTTTTTTTTTCTGACACATGGAAGCCTTATCTCAGTATCTCTATTTTAACTTTGCATAGGACACAAATTGAAGCCAGCATTTCTTAATAATTTTTGAAAAAGGTCACATGGAGTTGCTTCACACCCAGTGAAAAGCTGAGTGTTGCACCGTTAGATAAATGGAGTTTGTGTCACCAAAACCTACTTTCCAGTCACCCTTTCTTTAATCAGTTTCATACAAAACATTTTAAAATTTTATATTTTATTTTTGCAAGGATTTGTGACAGCAACTTGTTTGAGTTACTGATGACTTGTGGGTCTGGATTTGTAACCTGATACCAGCAATTATTTGCTGTTTTGAGGATTAGTTCTGCTGGAACATCCCAAGTGAAAAGCCTTATGTTGGTCCTATATAAATTAAACACATATAGAATTCTTAGGCAAAAGAATAATACATATGTACCTTCTACAGAAGGCCTACATACCTGTGGAGATTTCACTATTTAAATTAGGAGATACTTAAAGTACATATTACTTCTAGAGTTTGCCAGTTTTCAGTCTTTTGCTGAAAATTCATTCACCCAGCAAAAAACCCTGATCCTCCCTGTGGTTTGTTTCCTTCCTGGTGTGGATAAGACCAATACTTCTTGGCCCAAGACAGAGTTATTTTTCAAGCTGGTAGCATAAAACTTCATAGCTGTCTTGTTTAAATGTTAAGATAGTGAAAGAATTCTTTGTAATATCGTTATGCAAATCTTGTTTCATTTATAAAGATCCAGTATCATATATAACTGTTTTAAGGATGGAAAACAATGTAACTGGCAATTGCTAAGTAATTTTGTGAGTGAAATACCATAGTCATCAGCCTTCTATTCCTGATGAATTCTATGTTTCTCAAGATCTTTCAGAGTGTTTTGGTAAAAGGAGATGGATCATGATTCCATGGTGGAATCAGTGGGGAAGTTATAGGGAAGGAGGGAATAATGAAGGGAAACCAATTTCTGATGCTGACCTGTTATTCTTCAGTGTTTAGCAACTGATGTGATAAGACCTAATACTGTTTTTCACGACTTTTCAGAAATAGAAAGAGCTAGAGATTAAATTTTAATTAATATATTCTTGTAATATCTTTTTTCAGTTACTCATGGCTCGGTCTCAGAATAACACTGTCTAACATTTATGATGATCCTTCATGCATCCAATTTTGCTGTTTTTTTTTTTTTTTTTAAATAGATGTATGTTCTTCTGTCAGACAGAGGTATTCACAATATGTTCTAATTATAAAAGAAATTTTAACAGGCCAAAGCTAAAAGCTACCATTTTAATTCATTTTGGGGAACCGACTGTTCAAAGCAAAAGGAGAATAAAATCACTTCAGTAGTTTTAGAGTATGTAGGACACTTCTGAGCACTGACTTTGTAAAAAAGACTAAAGGAAATCTTCAGAAAGCTCTGGCTTGCTATAGTTTATAATGACTAGTTGTGTTGCTCATTATCATCTAGGTCGGCTACTTTGTTGCAACATAACTAAAAGCTTGCAGAAAAGTGTGTATACCTTAAGGATATAGATATTTGAATTTAGTGTATGCATCACGGATTGTGAAGAACTGCACTGCAGAACAAATTGGGCCTTAAACACACCTAAAATAGATCTGCTTGGGATGCGACAGTCAGCTACAGTTCACCAAAGTTTAAATGCTACAACAGTTTGGTTTGCTGACAGGTTGGCTCTCTTCAGGCTAGCACTACCTGTTTTAGAGAATATCCTATCCAGGCACAAGAACCTGACCAAGGAAGTATAAGCTTTTAAAATTGAATCCCTTTTAAGTCTTCGTATGTTGATGTGAGCCTCATGCGACTGGCACTTTGGTTACACGTGTGCATTTTCATCAATCAAGATGCAGTAGGGTACCCAGTCGGTCCATGGCCCAGGATGGACCATAATGTTGTAATGCTGCTGGAAAGAGTATTAGCTGGTATTGCTCCTGTGACTATAAGGCTCTTTATGATCTGTCCTCAGGCAGCAGTGGCACATATACCAAGACAGAATAGTTGAGCCACAGCTGGGAACTAATCTCTTGCCTTTCAGCGCAGCACTCGTAATTCACAGATTCCAGGCATCTAACAGGAAAACTCAGGAGACATAGATTTGCCTCTTCTAAAACCATTGCTTCTGGCTATGATATTTTGCATTCATACTCCACACCACTGGGCAGAACAGAATATACTACTTCTTTGCTTGTTCTTATCTACAGGGCAACAAAGACTGAGCTTCGATGGTGTGAATTGTCCAGAAGATACGTGTTCTTGTGAATGGGTAAAGCTGTATTATAACTGGCTTCCTAATGAAACAGGACTACACATAGAGAAATTGTATATAATGTCTGGTTTATAAAGCTGAGATAGGAGGCAGAATTTCTACTCTCCTACCCCCAGTTTAAAAATAGCACTTTAAGATGCAAACAAAAAGCCATAGGAGAAATCTTTTTAAAAGCAGTTACAAGCTATGTTACACACTATACCTAATGTGTGTATGTGTGTGAAGTACATATATCAAACAGAAAAGGGTAAGAGAAAATGCATTCTCATATATATTCACATAATAAATTTCAATCTAGATATGTCCAAGAAGCTTAATTTTCCAAGACATATTAGGAATGTTAAATCTTTCTTCCAAGCCCTCTTTTCAGTTCCTTTATTTGTTAAATTGACTTTGAATAGTACTGCATTGTCTTTAGCTCATGTAATGACCCATTAAGAGAAAGAACTGAAAAGTTCTCTCTTTATGGAAAACAGCATCATCTAGATGAACTAGCAGCTTGCTTAACTCTTCAGACTTTCAAGTACTACAGGAATTTATTGCTTGAACTCTGGGAAGCTGGTTTGAACACTGTTATACTTCACCACCCCAGAAGGGTAGAGCAGTGGTTCAACAGGCAGGGACAGCTGCCGAGAGAAATTCCTGTTTGATGGTCAGAATCACATCAGATGTGACTGCTTGACTGAGGAACAGATTTCATGTGTGACATAAGTTTATTTTTCTGGCTCTTTGGGATGACAGAACATTTCCTCATGGCCAGGAGAAATAAGATTAGGAAGAATAGAGTGGAACGCCTCTGTTAGTTGTATTCTATTGTAAAAAAAAATTCCAAAGTGTCTCTCATTTTAAGCTCCTCTTTTTACCAAATATACTTTTAAAGAAGGAATCTCTATCTTCTTCTGACTGAGTATGCTTTTTAATAAGTATTTGATATCAGAAACAAGTATCAGGCAACACTAATGTAAGAATACTTCTGCATATTTTAAAGTAATTCAGCTTTGTGGTTAAAGTGAATTCTACTTAACCATCCATTTAAAACATGATGTTGTTTTTACTTCAACAGTACTGAGACTCCCAGCCAGATGCTTTCACTCTATTTTGGGATACGTAATCAAAACATCATCTCTGCCATAAACAGAATCCTATTTTTGGTCCTCAATTATTCTCTTAATGAGGAAACATATTATTTATTTCAAATGAAGTATGCCCAATATAGATACAAGATGAAAATCAAAGCATGCACAAACTCAGTGTAACTACTAATGATTTGCTGAATCACCTGTAATGCTATGTATTCATTTGTGATGTATAGATGTTAATATTTTTATCGGCAGTCACATCCTGCTGTCAATTTTAGTGTAACTACTAATGATTTGCTGAATCACCTATAATGCTATGTATTCATTTGTAATGTATAGATGTTAATATTTTTATCTGTCAGTCGGCAGTCACATCCTGCTGTCAATTTTGTGCATGAACTATCTATGACTGAATGGAAGCACTGACAGACTGATGGATGTCTGAACTGTAGATAACAGCAATAATTTATCTAATCACACTATATTTTAAACGTCTGCTTCATAAAATTGCTGCTGTAGTCCAGCTGCCACTTTCAACACTCAGACACTGTTTCACTGTGTGCAAAAGATGATGGGTAAATGAAGGAAACAAGTGTCTACTTTGAAGCAATTAATTTAGGAATTGCATTTGCTCCTCTGTGCTAACAACATTTCTAGCCTACTATGAGTGGCTAAAGAGGTATTCCATCCACACGCGGTCTCATGAACAGCTTTTGGATATATTTTTTTTCCACTTAGAAAGATGGCATTATCAGAGTTACGTTGTCCATCTTACATTCTCATGAACAGCTTTTGGATATATTTTTTTTTCCACTTAGAAAGATAGTATTATCAGAGTTACTTTGTCCATCTTACATTAAAAAAAAAATGGTCTGAAAAACTCCAGAGCTTGAAACATGAAATTCATATGAAATTCAAGGCTGTTATGGACCAGAATTCATTGGTGATTCAGGAAATCACCTTGGTCTTCCAAACTGCCTTTACGTACCCCTGTTGCTGTATAAATTCCCTATTTCTGATTACCTTCTCACATTTGGCACACTGAGTGCTGCAAAACGCATAGTGTTGGAAAGGAGTGACAACTTCTGAATTTCCAGTGTGAGTTTTAAAAGAGACCTCTCTCTCTATATTGGAATGGCAGCTGTAAACTTTTAAGGGGCATTAAGCAGCCAAAACCAGTCATAAATATTCTCTTAGGTGGAGCTGTAGTATCAGATGTGTCAGTAGCACTGATAAAGAAAACCAAGGGGAGTGGCAACTGAAGATTATGGGACCCCTCAGAATAGGAAATATACAATTTATATTTAAGAAAAAAAAACAAATCATACAAGCAATTAAATTCCCATTGCTTTGATTTCGGACTTGTGTAAATTTTTAAATTAAACAATGATGAAAAGAAAAATTGAAGCTGAATAGAAACTAATAAAATAGTATGAGACTCAATGGAAAAAAAAATAGGTTGACAGAGGGTAACTTGTACTAAACAGAAATAATTGATTTTTCCAAAAAAGAAAAATAATTTTTGATGCATTAGGCAGAGAAACTTGATAAGTATGGGATAGGTTCATTTGAGAAATAATAAAGTGATAAAGATAAGGAAATGGGCAAACTTGAAGCAACAGTGGGTCATGCAGAGATGTTATTGTTCTGGACAGAATTATTAATGAATTTCAGGGACTGGGGTATGATATGTTTGCAGAAACAGGGAATTAAGGTTATTGTAGGCAACATGATGAAAATATTATGAAATTCTCTGGATAACACTGCTCAGCTGAATTCAAGAAAGGCAAGCTGAAAACAGATCCTCACCTGAAGACTTTTCATGGTGATCAAGGTGACAGACACAATGTTTCATGCAAATGGGAGCTACAAGAGTTTGACTTTAGTTCAACAGAATGAAGGTGTATAAAAGATACCACATCTCTGTACAAACTTTGCCCCTCCTACCTAAATTCAAGGGTTGTAAAACCTAGGTTATACAAATATATGTTTACTCTGAAGGGAGTATTTTGCAGTATAAGAAAACCTACATAGTTAATGCTCATGCCATGGTTTTGTTTTGTCAGTAAATAAGAATTTGTTCTGCAGTGCTTCCAGTCTGGTGAAAGGCATGAACACTAAGCACATTACAAGTTTTTTCAAAAGCATAATTAGCCATGGTGCACGACTTGCTGTACCCAATACTGTTCTGCCAGTGTGAAAATCCCCAGGTTTCTCCTTGATAACAGCAAAGTGTTCCTAATTCTGTCTGGCAGTGCAGTAATGTTTTTGAGCCTGAGATCTAATTAAAATCTGTGTGCTCTTTGATATGAGACAGATCAAAGTTAAACGGGGTATTCTTAGCATCCAGCTTTTTCTTCACTTTCCAAATGCACGCTTCTACTCTATGAAACTATTTTGCAGAATTTCAGCAGACTGTTACCTTCTCTGTTTGAAGCCTTTTTTTTTCTGCGTCACTGGAAATTTCTGACACTTTGATAGGCTCAGTGGAATAGATAACACACACGCACTGGGATTTATGCATAAATAGAGTAAGGGACAGGATGAAGCATGTCCTCAGCTAATGTAAATCAGCAGCGAGACACTGGAGTTCCAGTGGTTAATCACTGCTGAGGCAATTGCCTTATGGTTTTTACATAGGAAAACTCATACAGATTGATAATCTTTTCCATTTAGAAGAGCTGAACAAGGGATAATATAGCTGAAGGTCTGCTTATATAATCTGAAATACTCAATCTTTACTACTGGAAGCTGGAAGGACTATTCAGAGACAAATTTACATAGCACCCAACTATGGGAAACACTGTCTTCTGCCTGAAAATCTATTTCAGCCTCCTGTATAATTGAAAATATTGAAGCTTCTCTGAATCAAGATTTTTTTTGCCTATCATGACTACTAAATATGATCTGGTTTGCACTTTGTTTAGGAACTGTGAAAGGCCTTGTTTAAAATACAGTACATCAGACATAAAGAAATCTCTGTCTTTTGCCATCCATCTCAATAAAGAGTGTTGCTGAGGTACATGAAGTAAGGTGATCCGATTAAAGGAAAAAGGTAATTAATTAATTAAAATATTTATATCCTGGGCCTCAAATATGGAGAATAGATGAAGATGGTATTCATATTAAATTTTTCTTCTCCCAGCATGGTTTGAGCTCCTTGATCTACGTTATGTGTCCCCACAGTTGACTCCACATTTACAACTCTAATTTGCTGCTGAAATTGGAATATTCAATTTCACACAGAGATTCAGGAGAGTCATTGTGACACCTAATATAAAAAACAAATGTATATTTTTTACCTATTAAGTAGGAATTAAGAGCCTCAAGATGTAAGGAGCTTTGGCATTTAAGTTGTTCTGACTGTTCTCCTGCAGCTAGTCACAGGAGACACAGATAGCCAGTGGCAGCTCCTGTGATTGAGGAGGCTCTTGTTTAGCCATGATTGAAATGGATTTTAAATATTGGTTTCTTCCTCATTTAGATATTGGCTGTTCCTCTGTGCCAGCTGGGTGACTGCTGTTGAAGACAGAGCCCGGGCTGATCAGACCCCATCAGATTGTACCATTGATCGGTGACAGAATAATGTACTTGTTCAAGGTTTATTGATGAAGAGGAAGAATGATCTTGACAGCTCACCAACATCGTTGATAGATCGCTTAATCCTCAGCAGGTTTAGCTGCTTGCAAGCATTTTACTGATGCAGTCGTTACCTGGCAAAACCAGTAGCAGCGCTGGTCAAGAGCCAGAAAGGCTGGAAGCCAGCAGAAAGGTAAACCCATGCAGATATATTCTCAACCTTATTTACAGCTTTGAGATGTACAAGCTCTTTGTCCCACTGACTCTAAGGCCTTTGGGAAATAACTTAGTTCAGTGCTGTGGATTCAATTACAAATGATGCAAAGCCAAAGAGATGAAACCATTTTGAAGAGTTATTTAATTGTAAGGTGGTAATTACCTGGTAGCAAAACCCATGCTCAGATATGTTGCTGCCCAAATAATGAACTGGGTGGAAGTGAGAACCAAAAGCAGATTAAATCTACACAGCAGGAACCTGGTGCAAAGCTCTCAAAGGCTCTTACAGAAAAGAGCAACAATATTCAAAAAACCCAGTGTCTCCTTTCCACTCAGTGTGGTTGATGTGAAAGTTTTCACAACAGAGCCTAAGGGCTCAGACAGATGCTTTTTAATACTCTTTTCTCATGTAGGGATGCCTTTTTTTTTTCTTTTTCTTTCAGCAGCAGTGTATGAACTCTTCAGACAAATGGGAAGAGCAGACTGGTTTCTGGGGCAGCATTAATTAGCTCGCGGTGTAGATGGAGGAGGACAGAGAGTAAGTAGAACCCATTAGAGTTGTAGGAAAACAGATTTGTCTTTTTGACTGTTTGAAGCTCATAGTTGCTCTGCAAGATTCCATTCAGAATTTATTTTGGCAAGAAGTTGTTCCTTAGCTTCAAAGTTACATTTTGTGTATAAATGGCATGGTAATTTAGACTGGGTTGATTGCCTCTGTGTGAATACCAAATCCACCCCGAATCCTTGACAGCTGGAGATGGATTGACCCTATATCACTGTAGAGACTATTAAGGATTATTTGTTTGTCTTGCTTTGCATTGGTTTTAAAGACCCAGACAAATATTTGTTGAGTCAGTGCCTGTTTCATCATATAATAAACCAATGACAAATCAGTGGAGCTCTGAGAAAAGCAGGATTGCTCTTTTGTTTCAGGTTGGGTTTTTTCCCCTGATAATTCCTAAACTTCTGAGAGCATTATAAGTGCCTGAGAAATGTGTCAGATGGAGATAGAATACCAGATTAGTTAATTCCCTACCCTGACAGTAACAGAGTAAACTTCCCCTCTTCTTTCTCTATTTGTTCTAGAGGGGAGAAATTACCTCTCAGAATGCATAGCAACTCCATGGCTTTCACATCCTCCCTTCTCTCTGGCTTCTAATGTAAGTGTCAGCAATATGGGTTTGGTACATGAGCCTTGGTTTATTGAGAGCAATTTTACTGAGCAAGTAATAGTAATAAGGTTGTGGTCATTACTGCATTTTAAAAGAAAACCTGACTGAACAGAGTGAGATATTTGCATCAGCAAAGCCTGAATGCAGAAGATAAATAAATTAAGATGCAGATAAATCCTTGTTCACTGCTGGGAATAACGCGCTCCTGGTTGTGGAGCTCAATGTGAACACAGCATCAATATCTGTGGGCTTCTGAAAATCAGTACTCTGAAGTAGTGTTAAACAGTGTTTCCTCTTCTCTTTATGAGAAATTTAATTTAAGCAGTTATTTAATCTTATTTTTTTTCTTCAACTTTTTTAATGCCTTAAGATAAGTGCAGAGCAGTTCTGTGTCACGGTAAACTGGAAGGCAGTAGTATCATCTCTTTGCCACCAGTTTCAGTTGTCCTCAGTGTTGATTGAAGCCTATTTTTTTTGTTACATTGTCAGCCCCGTTTTATCCTAGAAAAATGTTCTAAATATGCAATGGTGTCAAGGTATATCTAAATAGGAAATACCAAATTAGAAGTGGCTGATTAGAGAGTCATTATAAGAAATATGCAAAGCAAAGACTAGATAAATTGAATTATCTATAGCCAAAATGTTGCATGCAGATATTTTGCAGTGTAGTAGGAGGCAACTGAAAAGAAAATAAAGCTTGCATGGTATTTTTCAAAGGTTTGTGAATCAGAGGCAATGGAAGACTTCCTTGCTATCCTTTGGGTCAAGCTCCATTTGACCCAAATGTGCTACCAAGCAAGTGATACTAGTGTTACCTAAAGTGTTGTCAGTAGACATACTGTTTATCTCATCACTCATGAAAAATGAGAAGGTGTGAGACCAAACCCAATATTTTATTTTGAATGAAATCTGAGTCTACAGTGACTCCCTCTAAAGTGCTACCATTCAGAAAAATGGGCTAAAATGTGTGTTGTGAAATTTTTATAGTTTATAAAAGGTGGATTTGGACTTACATGGACAAACTCCCTGCTGCAGAAACTCTCTGCTCAGATTCCCTGTTCAAATGGAGAGGTTTTTCACTGTGTATAATTCCTGCAGGAACAAAATGCGGTGCCATCTAATGGTGTTAGATACCATATAATGAAGATTCCTACAGTTGTCCCAAGGAAGTTCACTGTTTTTAAGATTAGTGATAATTTCTACCACTCAGAGATGATGATGGCCATTATTTAGGCCCCCTACATGACATAGCAACGCTTAGCACCTCAAAGTGCACAATTTCACCTTATTTCACTAATTAAAAATACCAAAAAAAGGCAACTGCTCTAGCTCTGAAGCAGCCAGTGGACCTAAGAGGGGCCTTATCCCTATTTGAAATAGTTCCCATCCATCCTCTGCAACAAAGCAGATGACTATTTGCAGATGTTATTTGTAAAAAGACGAAGAGGGCCAAGCAGACTGGTGTCCAGATTGTAGCTAAACCCTTTCACGATCCAGACATGGCATGTTCCCCTGCCTTTTGTAGACCAGAGAGGGTTAGTCCAAGACATGGGCTCTGCATATGAGTCTACAGTTGTTGCTTTCTGTAGGATAATCCTGCCATGGGTAACCCTCCTTGTGGCCTTTTATCCAGCTGCTCTGAAGTTGGCCACTCACCCACTCTGTGGGAGCCTTGGACTTGCTTTCCTGTTGAAGTTAATCTGCCTTTTTCTGCACAGCAGCTGGGAGAAGATCTTTCTTTTTTTTAGTCAGTGAGTTAGAAAGAGAAGCAACATGAAAGCCTCTCTAGTCTAACGGAGGGATGCTGATATGGGAGAGGAAAGATCTGGATTCCTGACTCTGTTCCAAGGACTCTCTCTCCACCTTTTATTTGATATTATTTGACTACGGCGTCAAAAGACTCCTTATTTTCTACATCTCCACTTCCACTGAACACAATTGTCCACTCCACACTGACTACAAAACTGTATTTCTGAAAACTGGCATTTTTGTGGAATCTACATGGTGGTGATCCACATAAAAGAACAGCTTTCTTACATAAGTTAAGCTTTTATCCAAGTACCTACAATCTAGCCCGTAGTTAAGCTGCAGATTTAGTCTTTTTGGGCTTTCAAGGACTTAAAGTCATCAAAAAATTCTCATTTTACCAGATTTTTCTAGATTACTGATTCCTAAACAGTGACACAGACATTGACCTCTTCAAATGATAACTGATGTGTGTTTACATGTTAAGAAGAATGGAAAATAGTATCTCTAAAAGCAGAATTTTTACTCCTCTTACATATCTCATCTTACTAAACAGAAATAGTAAGACAAAGCAATGTTGTCAAACTCTAGCCTGAATATTGGGATAGCATAGAATCCAATCTATTTTTAACCCTATTTTGACTTTCTACAGTTTTGTTCTCAAATATCTCAAAGGTATTTCTAAAGCAAAGTTTAATTATTGAGCTAAAGGACTGAAACAAAAGACCCTTTTTTAAACTTGAAATGTAAGCTGATAATTAGACTTGACTCAGTGAGTAAGGAGAGAGAGTATTAGCCAACCCGTATCACTGCAGGCGAGTCACATTCTAATTCACTTGTCTGTATTAAGTTTTCTGGGACCTCATTCTAATTTCATTACACCACCACAACTCAATTTCTCCATGGTTATGACTGTACCTGGGACAAGGCACCAAAGTCACTAATACAGGCTCTAGAAGGACTTGATCAGATATATTTTCTTTCTTGAATTCTGCCTGTGGCGCCGTCATCTCAGCCTCCCTTTGCTTCACAGGCTGAGTCACTGTATTTGTGGTCTTAATTTTAAATTCATAACGTGATGAACACTTGGATCATCAGCTCCACATAAATGCTGTTTTGCATTATTTTTTATTTATGTTTTACATAAGTAATTTCATATTATTTTTCTGAATGAAAATAAGAATATAATGAATGACTTTTTTTTTAGGGGATGCTACTAACTATACTCAGTGTTGATGAGGGTTCCTTTTGTGTCTACTACAAAAAGGTTTAAGGATTTTATGATAATCAGATCTTAAAAGACTACCTCTCAAAAATAATGAGCTAAATTGCTTTCAGTTTTTCCCCATCAGTAATGTATCCTTTTTTTGAGATTATACACTTGCAAATTAATCTAAATTTGGAAGAAAAAAATATTTGTCTCAGAGGATAAGTTTGTATCTTGCAGAATGCAGCTTTAAGTAAGGGATAGGTAAGTGTTTTCCTTCTGATTGTACTATAATTAGCTTTAGGCAGGTGACCTTTCAGAATAGTGTTCCTTGCAAATAATTTTGTATTCGGGTTGGTTGTGGAAAGTTACACAAATTACTTTGTGAAACAAAAAGCACAGATTAGCATAGGTGGTCGGCCTCCATAATTAGTAGGGCCCGTAATTCAGCTCTGTGCCTGTGATAGAAGTAGTGTATCTCTGTGACATTGTGTACGGGAGGGGTAGGGGATCACAACTGATTGCTACCTCCTCTCTCGTGAAGGTTACCTGTTCTAATTTATATTAAAACCAAATGTGGTTTAATAGCTGCCCATTCCCTTCAAGCTTGGATGGTTTATAGCTGCTGGCATTCCAAACGCTGCATCAGATCTCATGGAGCTCATTAATTAATGTTTACAGGTTTTCAGCCAAAGTTTGGAGTTCTAATATACTTCATGCTTTTTAATGAACTTCCTTGGGACCTAAATTGAGAAAATCAGCCAATTCCTAGACATTAGCTCATCTGCAGCTCCTCTATCTTTTCCTCTCTACTAATAGCTCACAAATACAGCTCTTCTAGTTGTTATCCTAGATAAATCCAGAAAATCACCTGAAACAGATACGGAAATTGAAGCCATAACTTTTCTTAAATTTTTAGCCTCAAGTTGACTAAATAGATGTCTGTATAAAAATTCACCACCTCTGTTTATGAAGAAAAGTAGATGATTAGCTGTACAAGCATGTGAGTGCATGCGGTGTGGGGGCAAAGGAGGCTGATACCTCTGATTGTCCCAACCCACTGGAGACAAGAATTGGATCTGACAGCACACCTTCTCCATGGCAGATGATTGATAACAGGGATTGGAAAAGTAGCACAGTTCCCATGTTTGAATTCCTGTCACGAGATCAGCTTTCGCTTCGGTCATCAGCTCTCTCACCGCTCAGCCCACGGTGGTAGGTAAACAGCAGGTAGGTTTCGGTCATCAGCTCTCTCACCGCTCAGCCCGCGGTGGTAGGTAAACAGCAGGTGGGTGGCCCAGGGTAAAAGTCTCAGATAATTCATCTTGATTATCTGCAAATCCACAGGTACCTACCTACACATGCTGCTGAGTGTTATTTCTTCCCCCCACAACAGTTGTGCAAGTGGGTCACTGATAATTCATATGGAAGGATATTAACTACGTGGAAAAACCCAACACATTTCTATGGTTGAAGACAGAGAAAATATTTTTGCAGCTCCCTGGAGCCTTGAAAGCCAGCAATCGTGGTTCTGAATGGGACTGCTACGATGATTATTTGCAGAACATTTGTGGGAGAATGACTTCATGCAGCAATTGTCTGATTTCTATTGGTAACAAATATACCTTCTGAGCAAGGAAATATATTTTCAGTCAAAAGGACCATTCGTAAGCCCATAGAAAGTGTGTGTTGTGGAGTCTTATGGTGCATATGTGTATTGGGTGATCATTATAGTAGAAATTGCAGAGATAATCTTGATGGGAAAAATAAGAGAATCCCAACAAAATGTTTAAATATTTCTCCACATTTTGTGAAGTTAGATTAGTGGGAAACAGTCTGAGCCATCATACTAAAATTGTCTGTGGGTTGTTTTTTTTTTCCCTAAGGAAAATGAGAGGCAGCAGCCTTTATTTTGAATACAATTTGTGATTGCTGCAATGCAAAAGAGTAAGTGGAAAACTGTTACTGCCTCCCTGGCCCCAAGTCTTCTCAAGGAAGACTGAAACTGTCAGCCTTTGGAGCCAAAGGGACACTGGATGGATGGGCTAAACAACAGAGAAAAGAGGCAGATTTTAGAATTAGCTTCATTATTAATGAGGTTTTCCTGTATTAGCTAGACAGTTTGGTGTTACTGCCTCCCTGGCCCCAAGTCTTCTCGAGGAAGACTGAAACTCTCAGCCTTTGGAGCTAATGAGGTTTTCCTGTATTAGGAACTATTAGACTGTTATAAGATTAATTAGACTAACAATGGATTCCTACCTCCATATGCATCTTGTGTTTTCTTTTGTCCGTAACAACAATTTGTGTGTAAGACTTTCTCAGTCCTTACCCAGCTCCAGCTGAAGCTCTGGATTTTCTGTTTTGTCCCAGCACTAACCTTAGGCAGTGCCTTGGACAAGGCAGCCCTTCCACTGAGTAAAAAATCTCCAGGGAGACAATTTTGGCTCCCTCACTTTCTTTTGCCTTTTTGTTCTTTTCAGGCCTGCTCATGCTGTAGGCCTGGACTTTCTTTGTCTCTCAACTTTAACTCTAACTCTAGACTGTGCCAAAGGCAAAAGGATACTGGTCCATGAAGAAACTCAATATTCCTCAAAGAAGAACTCTATCAGCAGTCCTAACGTTGATCTGGAAGATAGGTATTTTCTGTATTTGCAATAAGGATTGATACTCCAATTTTCACCTGAGGAATACTTAGGCCATGAACAGGGAAGGGTCCCTACATCCAGCATTTTACCCGTCTTAAACAAAATATGAATTTGAAAGATTCAAGATGATTGAGAATTATGTTTATTTCTTCCACGCTTTTCTCTCCCTGACCTTACATTCTAGGGCATTTGTAATTCCTTCTGAAAAAATGGCTCCATTGCTTTTTATTTCGGAACAGTTACCACAGTAAGAACTCTTGATACGCACGCAAACTGTAGCCACTCCTCCTCCCCCCCAAAAAAAAAGTTGGAAGGATTTTGTTTAAATATTACCCTGAAGATTTTCTGCAGAATTGGCTGTAAGCCCTTGCACGGGGATCACACAAACTGACAAATGAAAAACTAGCTGTGAAAGAGGTACAAGCTTTTCCCTTTCTGCAATCCTTTCAAAACTATACTTTTGTTAATAAAAGAGAATTTGCTGGTCCAAATCCCACATAAAGGAGAGAGAAAGAAAAATGCAGGCAGGGGACAGGATCTCTAATGCGCATGTGATTGCAGATGCTGGAAGCTTTGCAGCCCAGGAGGTATGGCATTAAAAAAAAATAATAAAATAAGCTGTCAGTCAGATCTGTATGTTCAGGGGAACAGGAGAGTCACTGGGGAAGGCAGATGGGTCAAAGAGCTGCTCAGACTGAATTGCTACATGCTTATTCTCTTACAGGGTTTAATCTGATCTGGAACAGGCAAGTCATTCCTCCTGAGGGGGAGTCAATGCCACTTTCAAAGAGTGTGTTTATGAGGAATTGGTTGGAACAAGCAATAAAAGAGCTTAACCACTCAATTTATTTTTTTTTTTTTTTAAGGCTGTTGTCCTGCAACCTTTCCTAAAGGAAAATGGCAGTGAAGAGGAAACAAAGGGGCAATTGAAAAGAAGTCATTATTTCTACAAAAAGGTAATGTAAGAATAATATAATATACCAGTGTCAGCTGTCACCAGCCCAGGACACCATTCCCTGTGCTGCAGACTGTTCAGCCACACTGATCTTCCAGCACACATGGCTGTCTTCCTTTGATTTCCCTCAGAAATCCAGGACTTTCTACATCATCTTCACTGGTAGGTGCCTTACATTGCATCACAGGAAAAAGCAAGATTGTGGTACATGGTTTCTGCTGGTGTAGTTCCTGGCTAACTTGCTTTGATGACAGGACCCTGCCAAGAGGCAGTCATGTCTCTGAAGCTGTCATACTGCATGGAAGTTTCTCTCATTTCATCTTCACTGGTAGGTGCCTTACATTGCATCACAGGAAAAAGCAAGATTGTGGTACATGGTTTCTGCTGGTGTAGACAATCTTGCTTTGAGGACAGGACCCTGCCAAGAGGCAGTCACGTCTCCAAAGCTGTCATGCTCCATGGAAGTTTCTCTCATTTAATTTTTCCTAGCAAATGGCCAGACCTATTAAAGCACAGGCGACAGGCCATCAGTTTGTTCTACAAAAGTCTGAGAATACTTGGCAGTGGAGCACGAGGAATGAAGATGGACAAAGGTGACAAGTCCATGACCTTATCAGAAACTTGACAAATTTTGCAGAACATTTGTGGGAGAATGACTTCATGCAGCAATTGTCTGATTTCTATTGGTAACAAATATACCTTCTGAGCAAGGAAATATATTTTCAGTCAAAAGGACCATTCGTAAGCCCATAGAAAGTGTGTGTTGTGGAGTCTTATGGTGCATATGTGTATTGGGTGATCATTATAGTAGAAATTGCAGAGATAATCTTGATGGGAAAAATAAGAGAATCCCAACAAAATGTTTAAATATTTCTCCACATTTTGTGAAGTTAGATTAGTGGGAAACAGTCTGAGCCATCATACTAAAATTGTCTGTGGGTTGTTTTTTTTTTCCCTAAGGAAAATGAGAGGCAGCAGCCTTTATTTTGAATACAATTTGTGATTGCTGCAATGCAAAAGAGTAAGTGGAAAACTGTTACTGCCTCCCTGGCCCCAAGTCTTCTCAAGGAAGACTGAAACTGTCAGCCTTTGGAGCCAAAGGGACACTGGATGGATGGGCTAAACAACAGAGAAAAGAGGCAGATTTTAGAATTAGCTTCATTATTAATGAGGTTTTCCTGTATTAGCTAGACAGTTTGGACTATTAGACTGTTATAAGATTAATTAGACTAACAATGGATTCCTACCTCCATATGCATCTTGTGTTTTCTTTTGTCCGTAACGACAATTTGTGTGTAAGACTTTGTCAGTCCTTACCCAGCTCCAGCTGAAGCTCTGGATTTTCTGTTTTGTCCCAGCACTAACCTTAGGCAGTGCCTTGGACAAGGCAGCCCTTCCACTGAGTAAAAAATCTCCAGGGAGACAATTTTGGCTCCCTCACTTTCTTTTGCCTTTTTGTTCTTTTCAGGCCTGCTCATGCTGTAGGCCTGGACTTTCTTTGTCTCTCAACTTTAACTCTAACTCTAGACTGTGCCAAAGGCAAAAGGATACTGGTCCATGAAGAAACTCAATATTCCTCAAAGAAGAACTCTATCAGCAGTCCTAACGTTGATCTGGAAGATAGGTATTTTCTGTATTTGCAATAAGGATTGATACTCCAATTTTCACCTGAGGAATACTTAGGCCATGAACAGGGAAGGGTCCCTACATCCAGCATTTTACCCGTCTTAAACAAAATATGAATTTGAAAGATTCAAGATGATTGAGAATTATGTTTATTTCTTCCACGCTTTTCTCTCCCTGACCTTACATTCTAGGGCATTTGTAATTCCTTCTGAAAAAATGGCTCCATTGCTTTTTATTTCGGAACAGTTACCACAGTAAGAACTCTTGATACGCACGCAAACTGTAGCCACTCCTCCTCCCCCCCAAAAAAAAAGTTGGAAGGATTTTGTTTAAATATTACCCTGAAGATTTTCTGCAGAATTGGCTGTAAGCCCTTGCACGGGGATCACACAAACTGACAAATGAAAAACTAGCTGTGAAAGAGGTACAAGCTTTTCCCTTTCTGCAATCCTTTCAAAACTATACTTTTGTTAATAAAAGAGAATTTGCTGGTCCAAATCCCACATAAAGGAGAGAGAAAGAAAAATGCAGGCAGGGGACAGGATCTCTAATGCGCATGTGATTGCAGATGCTGGAAGCTTTGCAGCCCAGGAGGTATGGCATTAAAAAAAAATAATAAAATAAGCTGTCAGTCAGATCTGTATGTTCAGGGGAACAGGAGAGTCACTGGGGAAGGCAGATGGGTCAAAGAGCTGCTCAGACTGAATTGCTACATGCTTATTCTCTTACAGGGTTTAATCTGATCTGGAACAGGCAAGTCATTCCTCCTGAGGGGGAGTCAATGCCACTTTCAAAGAGTGTGTTTATGAGGAATTGGTTGGAACAAGCAATAAAAGAGCTTAACCACTCAATTTATTTTTTTTTTTTTTTAAGGCTGTTGTCCTGCAACCTTTCCTAAAGGAAAATGGCAGTGAAGAGGAAACAAAGGGGCAATTGAAAAGAAGTCATTATTTCTACAAAAAGGTAATGTAAGAATAATATAATATACCAGTGTCAGCTGTCACCAGCCCAGGACACCATTCCCTGTGCTGCAGACTGTTCAGCCACACTGATCTTCCAGCACACATGGCTGTCTTCCTTTGATTTCCCTCAGAAATCCAGGACTTTCTACATCATCTTCACTGGTAGGTGCCTTACATTGCATCACAGGAAAAAGCAAGATTGTGGTACATGGTTTCTGCTGGTGTAGACAATCTTGCTTTGAGGACAGGACCCTGCCAAGAGGCAGTCACGTCTCCAAAGCTGTCATGCTCCATGGAAGTTTCTCTCATTTAATTTTTCCTAGCAAATGGCCAGACCTATTAAAGCACAGGCGACAGGCCATCAGTTTGTTCTACAAAAGTCTGAGAATACTTGGCAATGGAGCATGAGGAATGAAGATGGACAAAGGTGACAACTCCATGACCTTATCAGAAACTTGACAAACGCATTTGTGGGTTGGTGTGGGAGAGGAGAGGTCCCTGTTGCAGAGCAGAAGTCAGAATGGCCACAGAGTGCATGGTGAACGCAGGGCAAGCACTGCTGAAGAGACAGGGATTTGATTTGGGCATTACACCCCAGCTATTGTCTGCTTCATGGAATTCAGGGACCCTCTTCATACAGTCCCTTCCAGTACCTAAAAGGGCTACAGGAGAGATGGGGAGGGACTCTTGACCAGGAAGTGGAGTGATAGGATGGGAGGTAAGGGTTTTAAACGGAAACAGGGGAGATTTAGATAAGATAAGAGGAAGAAATTCTTTGCTGTGAGGGTGGTGCGACACTGGAACAGGTTGCCCAGAGAAGCTGTGGCTGCCCCATCCCTGGAGGGGTTCAAGGCCAGGCTGGATGGGGCTTGGAGCAACCTGGTCTGGTGGGAGGTGGAATACTGCATGGCACTCTGAAGGCTTTCTCATTCGAAGATCCTAAAGTGCTTTTAATAACTCAGCTACCTGGCTGCTATTTCAAAGGAGGCAATTTGGTTGATGTTTCAAACATATGAAGAGGAGTACAGTTTTCTTCAAGGTTAATTGCTTTTGTGGAACACAGATGAAGTGAGATGTGATTCTTGCTCCACTACGTATTTTGAAAATGTGACTAAGTTAAAGCCAAGACTTTCATTTGCAGTGAGAAAGTTTTCTGTTTACACTCCTTATAAACTGTCAGGAACATTGATTTCATTTTACAATACTGCAGGGAACTATTTTAAAAAATTCAGTTGTTACAACTGAACTAATTGCAATTTTATTATTTTTGTTATATTAGCAGCTGAAAGGAATTAGATAATAGAAATTTTAATTTATTCTGATTTGCCACATTTAAAGATTCTGGTATTAAATGGCAGCAACATTTTTATATTTACTGCATAAAATTATAGTCATAGAAAATAAAGGGTAATGATAATGTCTGAAGCCATGCACCAGAACTCCAGGAGGGGATGTGCTCAGGGCCCTGACATTGATTTAAGCAACAGATGCAGAATTAAGCCTTTTGAAACATACATAAAAGGGAATAAAAGTGTTTAAGACAAACTCAATGAGATTTGCTCAAACTGAGCATCTCCTATCGCAGTCAGTCCAATAGTGACAGTCTCAACCACTGGACGATCATTATACACGTAGTGGAAAACCTTTTTTTCCTGTGGTTAGGATTTCAGTATGGTACTTAAAAAAAAAAGGATTAGACAATCATTCCAACTGTGAATAATTCTAAAGTTGTAAACAATTCTGATGTCTATATCATGGCCAACTGGACTGCAGAAATATTCAAAATTTGGCTTACAGTGTTGAGCAAAGCAGTAAATTTAGGACTAGTAGAAAGTGTTGCACAATTTAAAAAAAATATATAATAATTTAAAAATACTTGCTGAGTCATTTCTTCAGATTGAGACCTCCTATTTAAGAATTATTTCTGTTAAAACCTAGAATTGAAAAGGTTACTTCATGTTTAATCAGGGTCACTAAAACAGTGATGAAATGCATGTAGTTGTATTTTTATTATCCTCTTTGATTATTAGTGTCTAATCTACAAACCTTCTTCATCTGTGTCTTTCTTAAAGACATTTCATAAAGCATACCAGAGAAGAAGTAGGAAGAGTTGAAAGAAAAGCTATCTATCTGAATCATTCATCTGGATAAAACTTGAGAATTTTGTCCTTTACAGTCTGTGACTTGTTAGTACCTTATAATTTTTCCAACCTCTTCACAGGTTATTGGGGAATTTTTGCTGTGAATACCTCTTGGTCCCATTATTACTTGTAAGTAGCTGGTTAGAAGTACTCATACTGAAAGTGAAATTTAGTTAAGGTTGTTTGAGCATATAAGTAGACATCTGCTCTTGTCAGGATCAGCATCACTCTTCAAAGTAAATCCCTTCAGCAAATAGTCATGTTTAAACATTTAAGTTGAACATTCAATCACCACGAAAAAAGCTTTCAGTAATTTAACAGCCTGAAAGGAAATGCAGATTTGCTTCAGTGTTTATTTGCATAATCAAATTAATATTGTATGTGGTAAGAAGCTGTTTTGGGTTATGGTGGTGAAAACAGTCATCCACATCCATATTGAAATTACAGCTCTTAACTGTGAAAGGATGGTGAGGTCAGATTATGTCGTACAGTATTTCTTATAGCAAATATTTTCTATCAGTTTCATGGATAAGGTCATTGATATTTAAACCATATATTATGTGCTTAAAAAACCCCACCCTATTATCCAGACAATGGTATACAAAACAACTTGAACACAAACCTTTTTAGCTGTTGCAGAGAATAACAGAAATAATTGCTTTATGATGAAATAATGCCTGATAAGAGAGATCTAAAAACCAAAAAATAATTTGATTTGCATGCTTGTTGAGAAGTTTACTTCCTGCACAACACAGAAGATTAACCTCTGAAAGATTCATCTGAGAGAGAAAAATTATTCCTTTGTTGTGTTTTCAGATTTGATCTAATATTTCCTCAGACATGAGGAAAAAAAATTTTTTTTTTTTGTGACAGACTATGTATTTTGGAAGCAGCACACTGAAATGCTGAATTCTCAGAATAATTAAAAAGTAGAATTATAGAAATTAATCTTCTCTACTGCTACCATTTGGATTGAAAAAAATGAACTACTGATCTCTTTTATAATGCATTACAGGTAAAAAAGTAATAATAAAACATTCATATATCCTATCATTCAGGCTCAAGAGACACATTCTCAGGCAAATCACATCAATGTTTGATAAACAGGCATTTTGTTGTTGTGGTTTGCCTGATCAAACAATCAATTAGGTTGATACTAAAATAAAACCTGTCGAACTATGAGAACAGTATGCAGACCTTGAATAGCATGAAGATCAGCTGTAAGAAACACACAAATCAAATTATTGCATTAGATTTCATGGACTTACTTTAAAATTAGTTTACTGTGCACTTGAGTATGTACTGATAATTTCTAGAAGTCAGATTTTTTTATATAGTACCTTTTTTTTTTCTGTTTATTTGATATGCAACAATATGGATTTTAACTGGTTTCTTTTTCTTTTTTTTGTCATCAGGAACCTGTAGTAGTCAGACCATGGTCAAACTGAAACTTATTGACAGTAAAAGGCACTGGTTTTTGAGAGATATTTTCTGTACCTACATGCAACTGCTTTTATACATTCAAACACATGCTGAAAGCCAATAATTTTTGCTGCAGCCACATATACAGGGCCAGATACAAACCCTGTCTTCTCTTCATGACTTGTTAAATGGCTGGAGCCATGGTGGACATCTCTCAGTTACTCTCAATTTCACGAATTCTGAGGAACACTCAGGGAACTAAAAGATCATGCTCTCAATGGAGACGTTGTCAATTCCTCTCAAAGAGGAATGAGCCATCACTTTTTCTTCAGGACTCTAAATTTAAGTGCAGTGCAACTTGTTACTTTGCTAAAGTTATTTCTGAAAGAAAAAAAGGTCTGTGTGTTACCGTTAAAATTACTACTAAAAATGAAGCAATTATTTCATGTAATCTTGCAGAAGGATAATGTTCAGGAGCATGATGTGAAAGCTCCCAAGCAACAATTTCTTAATCACATTTTTATGCCATAGTTAGGAAATGAAAAATACATCAAACAGATGAAGATAACTCAATATATGAACCAGTGTAAGAAGAAGTTTATTAACTCCATAAATCACTTTAGTTGAACATTATATTAATTCTTGTGATAGGATTATATAGCATAAAATGTGTAATACACAGCATTCTATTAGGTTGCTGTAACTTAACCTAGCAAGCATCTCAGACATGACGATGTAACAACATAGCAGCAAAATAATGTTCTTACTTTTCTCATTAACTGACTGAAAGGTCACTTTAACCTTTCTGGATAACAGGATAACTTCGATAGACCACAGTCCAACTCATCGTAAACCAGCAAAAAACAGGTAAGAAAACATACAAGCACAGCTGGTGGGGCTGAATGAGAATTCTCAGGGGTCAGAATAGATGAGCAGGATTTTTAGGCCATGAGGAAACAAATACACTTCTGATAACAAATTCACATGTGTGTTGGGTAGGGGGGGAACCCCGATCTGATTTGTGACTCTGAGGTGATGCTATGAGCAGGACTGGGGAGATGCTCAGGGATGGTGAGAGGAGAAGAGGCACCATTCTGTTCTGCCATTGCTGTATCCTTGCATTCACCTTTGAAGCAAGGCCCTGTTATATTCAAGGTGGAAGAAAAAAAAGATCCATGAAGAAAAACATGAGAAAATAATCATATCTAAAAATTGGCTTAAAATTCTTACAGTAGATAAAGAATGTTGATATCTATAAAGTTTTACTTTTTTGCTTTGATATTTTCAATGACAAAACAAAGCAAGCATTGTTATATTCAAGGTGGAAGAAAAAAAAGATCCATGAAGAAAAACATGAGAAAATAATCATATCTAAGAATTGGCTTAAAATTCTTACAATAGATATTATAAGAATGTTGATATCTATAAAGTTTTTCTTTTTTGCTTTGATGTTTTCAATGACAAAACAAAGCAAGCATGACTTGTACCCAAATTTCCAGAAGATCTAAATTTCAAACATTTAAAAACAGATTGGATTTTACAATTCTGTTATCAAATACTTGGTATAGAACACATATGATTTTCCAAAAGTTCATTCATTGTATTTAGAAACAAAATGCAGTCATTTAAATCTTAATCCAATATCTAGTTACCGCTGAGTATGAATCTCAGTACTTTTCAGAAGAAAAATTGTAACAATTGTAAAACATTAACAATTGAAATTACCATTGACTTCAATGCCCTTTTTTGCTTCTTTCCATTTCCCCTTTCCTGCAAATACCAGAAGTACTTAATTATTTTTTTTAACTTGGTGAAAATTTTAATTCAAAATTTTAAAATGCTGAACTGTGTTAGTTGTAATAGGACCATGACAGTTTTGTGTGCTCTGAGGGAAGAGCTTTAAAGTAAAGCCAAGTATTTCACTGTCAAAAGGACTTTGGATGCAGAATGATGAACATTTTAGAACTGGGAGATCTTCACATTTGAACTTCAAAACAAGAAAATTTGTACTAATGCAGTGCAAAAGGAGACTGATTAAAGAAAATTCTTTACTTAAACCTCAGTAAGTAATAATAGTGTAATTGCTCACAACATAATTGTTTGCTAAATTATTTTTATCTTCCATGCTGAAGATAAAACACAGAAACCAAACTAAAACAACTAGGAAACTGTTGATTTACTCGAATCACTCTGGATTTTATTCTGTAAGGGGGCTTTGTACCTTTAGCTGCCATGGAGCTTAAGGGGAAAAGAGGATGCTTAGCGCTGTAGTAATTATTTTTCATGCTGTTAATAGAACCAACAGAACCTAAAGAATCTGGGAGGGAGAAGCAGAAAGCTGTGAGGAAAACAGTGCAGTAGTCATTGAGTCAGTAGGATATTCTGCTGTATTACATGAAGTGAGTGCATTTCTGGAATACGTAGTCATTTTCTCAATAGGAAAAGAGGTTGCTGAAGTAACAAGAAGAACAGTCACTGCAGGGAAACCACAGCCTCTGACCTTGTTTATTTTTTGCTTTATTTTTCTCTTTTGTTATTGCAATTGCTTTTTTCATGAACTTGCCAGTAATTGGATCTACTCTTACTGCGCTCCTAACATCTGCCAAATCTAACCAACCCACAGTTTTCCCTGAATCTGAAAATGTATTGTATTTTTGATATCTTTTGGGTGTGGATGGGGCATCCACAGCTTCTCTGGGCAACCTGGGCCAGGGTCTCACTACCTGCATAGTATATAATTTCTTCCTAATATCTAATCTAAATCTCTCCTCTTTCAGTTTAAACCTGTAACCCCTTGTCCTATGGCTCCCCTCCCTGATCCAGAGTCCCTCCCCATCTCTCCTGGAGCCCCTTGAGGGACTGGAAGGGGCTCTAAGGTCTCCCCGGAGCCTTCTCTTCTCCAGGCTGAACCCCCCAACTCTCCCAGCCTGTCCTCATAGGAGAAGTGCTCCATCCCTCTGATGACTGTGGATGGGTCTCCAGAAAACAAACATTACCAAATCTGTTCTGAGGCAGAGCTTAAGTATCAGGGACAGAAGAGTCATTATATTTAGTACAGAAGAGAGAGCAAGACCTGGGAGAACTTTTGTTTATCCAATCCAGGAAGAGGCTATGTCATTTTCAAGGCAATATTCTAGCGTCAATATTCTAGCTTAATTTATCCTTGGACAGCATTTAAGTGTTTGTTTGTCTGTTTATGTTGTATTGGAGCTGCATTTGGATTACTGACCGTTAGATGGTTATACACTGGAGGCCCTTAGAGAGGGAATACTTAGAAAACGGAGGTTCTCTGGAGTACTTAGGGAGGGCAGCAGATATGGTGCTGTGCACAAGTGCTTTTGGCTACACATCATAGAACAGCTTCTTTTTTTAAAACAATATCTAAAAAAAACAAGTTGTCGAGAGAAAATTTCCTCTTCATGAGACTTTTCTAAATCAGAACAACTGTCAGATGTCCTGACAGTCTCCTTTTTTTGTGGCCTTGAAACCTCCTCATGTTTTCTAATTTTCTCATGTCTTACTGCCTTCTGATGGATTGTCTCAGATTTCTCTGCCTCTATTCACTGGAAAGCGAAAACAGTGTTCCATGCTTCAGCAGAGACAAGCTGAATGGAACTGTTTGGCTCTCTGCTTTTTGTTATATGAAGAATTTTTTTTGTTATGAATCTGAGGTTAGTCTTTCTTATGGCAGCACCTCGTTGTTGATTCATATTCAAGGACTTCAATCCACTCAAACCTCCAGATTCTTTCATCTGTGGTGCTGCTGTCTACCCAAGTTTTAATTTAGCATCTGTGCATTTGATTTTCCATACAGCATGCAGCACTTTATACTTGTTTTTTATCAAAAACAATTTTGTGGATCAAAGTTCATTTAATTTATGATATCTTACTCAGATTCTGCACTCCAGAAAATTAATAATTCCTCCCAGCTTTGTTTTTTCTGCATGCATTTCCTTTATTCCATCCATCTAAGCTATTGATGAAAATATTGAACAGAAACAGACTCCAGGCAGACCTTCGCAAAATTCCGTTTTAAGTATCTTGACAGCTTGATAGCAAGCCATTGATGCCTTGGATTTCCTTCAGGTTTTTTCTGCCAACTTGCTATTATTCACTTGACAATGTACTGTAATCTACAGATGATGCATTTCCTAAAGAATACCACATCTTCTGCTTCCATGTTTGTAATAATGAGGCCCAGAAGTTTGCCAACAGTGCCATTCTCCTTCACCAGCGGTAATGAAATTTTCTTGTTAATTCATTTTAAACCACCTTTCATAGAGAAAATTTCTCTAGCTTGACATTCCAAATTATCAGTTCCAGACTTGCTGCAACCAGTTCTTGCCTTGAACTGCCTTTTGAACCAGCAGCTCTATTGAACAGCTCTGCAAAGCACACAAATAACTATTTCTGCATTTTCCTCTGCCACAGGGAGGCTGTGCTTGCTGTTCCTGACAGTTTTTAAAAAGGGAAGTTTTATATAATGCATCCTATATATATATTTAAGATAGGAATTATTTATTTCTAAAAGTTTATGCTGAAGGAAACCTAAAAAACAGAGGGATTAGACAAAGATTTTGGAAAAGCTCCTGAAGGTATTTCTAAAAGTTTATGCTGAAGGAAACCTGAAAAAAGAGGGATTAGATGAAGATTTTGGAAAAGCTCCTGAAGCCACAAGGTCAAACCTGCTGCTTCATGCCGTGGTGCTCTCTTCATTCACAAGGAAAACAATAATCCAGGTTCATTCGGTACTCGAGTTCTGGCCTCATCTGTATCCTCTAGCATTCTAGATGCATTCTTGAGCAAAAATGCTTTTGCCATGGTGAAGCTGCTGCCAGCAGTAATAGTTTATAAGCATGAATGTGTTGCTTACAGTAACTCTAGTGTCCACGTAATTCAAACTCTTCCAGCATGTCTGGCCTCAGACAACACAGCAGTAAGGCAGACCCAGTCTCTCAGCGGGTTTGCTGTGTACACTGATCACCAAATTTTGTTTTACCCGAATAAAAGGACTTAGAATAGAAACTGCTGGAGGCAGAAGCTATGGCAAATTTCCCAGAGAGCTCCGCATACTAGGTATGGGGATGCCTACCTGCCTTTACTCATGAAGAAATTAATGATAAGATAGTATTCACCCTAAGATTTAATTCTACCCCAGAGAGCTCCGCATACTAGGTATGGGGATGCCTACCTGCCTTTACTCATAAAGAAATTAATGATAAGATTTAATAATGATAAGATTTAATTCTATCTTCTTGAGGACTGCTCAGGTGGCCTCTGCATCTGTCCTTTGGGCAAATCTTAGCAGGGTTTAGCAAGCTGTGTCTGCATCTGCAAATCCGAATGGTGCTTCTGGCAGGATCAAGGCCACAGATTTATGTAACAAACTGCTGCAAAATGGGTAAGGGCCTGACACACATGGCTACATGTATGTGAATCCACAGACCAAATATTATAATATTTTTTTCCTGATGTTTCACCTCTGTCATCCCACTTCATTGTAATGTTATCATCAGTTGTCAGTGTTGTTATAGTCAGTGGTCAAGAATGCTCTATTTTGATGCTCCATGTAAACAAAGCAGAATCCTGACTGCATCTATTTTCCTTCCAAAAGGACTTGTTAGATGAAGACAGACTATATGATATCACAAAATACATGCATTAAAACATGGCACATGACAAAAATATACATGAAACTGTCCATGACACATACATATGCTAAATTCTGCAAAGTTGTTTACATTTGGGAATACAAACATGAGAACTACTTGAAATTTTAGAATGAATGAGTTTTTTGGATGCAGATTCTAATATTTATACACATAAAGGTTTATCCATCACCAAAAAAAAAAAAATAAAAAAAGTAGAGACTTACAAAACCAGGAGTGTTTTAAGACTTCTGTCCATGCATAAGTTGAACTTTGGTAGGGCAGCTCATAAAACATTGTATTCTAACTAGCTTGCATTATCTCTAGCATTTCTGGTAGGTAAGCTTACAGTATCTAAAAGAAATGCTTATCTGCCAACAACAAGCACGGTAAAAGCATTAAATTAACCTCTAATAGTTAGAGGTACTGCAGTGTGTCAAGGCACTGTAACTAATAACATCTAAATAATAAATGTCTTCCCAAAGTCAGTGATTGAAAACTCCTATTTACATTTTTTACAAATCAAGCATCAGTTTCCTACTGTTTTATAGCCTAGTTACTGAGGAATGTCTGCCAGCAGCTTAACCTACGGCAAATTACATTGTTAACAAGTCCGGTAATAACTGTCAGAGTCTGAAAATGATCTTCTCTTTCCTACCTAAAATCATCAGAACGTACAGGTTCCTTGGCAGACTATTCTCATGAAATGGGTGTTGTTACTTCCTTCTCCAAGAATTGGGCAGTCTGGGAATTCTTTTCTGGGAATTGTTGGTTAGCTTGTGTGTAAAACTTGAAATTTATTCATGTCAGCTTCCACTTTATTTTTAGATGAAAATCTGTTACTTACTTTCCTTTCAATTAAACTATTCACTATATAATTTTTCTTCTACAATTGCAGAAGACAGAAGGAATTTGAAAGGTGTTGTCTAAAAAAACCATATTATTCTGTATAAAGTCATGGAATGGGTTCTTTTCTATTTGAATTTGGGTAATTAAACACACTATAAAAAATGAAATATATTTAATTTCAGTGTCTTTACATCTTGAAACACAAAATTACTCAGTATCATTCAAGAATAAATAAATATAAATTCATTTTTTAATTCCTATTCTAAAAGTAGCAAAACAAGTCTAAACAGTGTGTTTACATCTTGAAATACAAAATTACTCAGTATCATTCAAGAATAAATTAATATAAATTCATTTTTAAATTCCTATTCTAAAAAGAAGAATATGAGGTTGTTTCTCAGTAAATCTAGATGAGACTTTTCTTTACTTAAAGTCCTTTGTCATCAACTGAAAAAGTGAAATGCACAACAAAAATTACTTTCAATTTGAAAGACAATGGACTACATCAATTCAAATTATGCTGCCTTTCATTTCAGCAGCGAAGTGAAAGTAACCCCAAAGGGTTTAATGCCATAAATGTTTAACAATAGTGATTTACAAGAATATTTTTTAACATACAGCAACACTGTGTTTGGGCACATTTTGACTGAGGAACCACCAACTCTTAGAGTAGCAATGGGCTACTTGCTATATAATCATCAAAATTTAATCTTTATGAATATTAAAATAGCTATTAATCACTCTTAATAACTAAGAGGTAAGACTTGCAAAATGAGAACTTATTTGAGCATGAATTCCCGTACAGTGATTTCCAGTACTAAATGCTAATATTGGAGCATGAATGCCAATATTAAGTTGAAATAGTGAAACTGGGATCTGAGGAGACTACTGTGATTTTTTCAATTTTACTTGAAGCTTTGATGAAACCTATAAGTAAATCATGATGTGTTGCTCAGGGCGTTTAGGCAATAGCATATTATAGCTAGATACCATGTGACAGGTTCATTATAGACACATAATACGAACAGATTATACTGCCCTGGATGTAGAATAGCTGGAAGATGGGTTTGAAGTATCGCATTAATTTAATGAAGTTATAGACAGTACCTGCAATCTCCATGCCCGAGTGGCTCTCTTTTGGCCTTGCACAAACCACATCCTGCAAGAAGGATTACTGCAGCTTATGTCTCTCCTGGCACCCTCTGTCCCTCTGTATGTAGGAGTTGATCCTGTTATTTTGCATTCCTTCCTAAAAAAATAAAATAATCGAATTAAAAATTTTAAAAAGCCCTAAATGTAGTAACTCCCTTGTGACCCGACTGAGGCAGTAAGGTGAGAAAAGAGCTATGCAGCCTTTGTACCTCCTAAAGAGAATAATCCCTTCTCTCTAGGATAAACGCTGCACCTGTGATAATTCTACAGGCGTGAAGGTTGCAGAAACCACAGACAACAAAAAACACAGAGCATCCCAGCAGCTGGAGCTTTACTCAGGAGGAGAGTGCAGAGCCAACAAAATCCCCTCTCCCTTTGGCTAAACAGGTGACAAGACATTTAAAAGCCCCCACAAGCCTCAGGACTTCTGCTGAGTCCTCTCAATTCCTTCTTGCAGTCCCTCTGCTGCCTCCTTTTCAAATCTCATCAGATCAAGGTTCCCCACATTGAGGCAGGTGGTGACTATTTCACTCATAAAAAGAGTGACAGCAGATGAAATTAGCCATCTGCATTCTGTAGGACTGGTACACTGGAGAACAGAACAGGAGAAAACAGATGGCCCAGAAAAATGTATAAGGAAAAAAAATAAAAGATGAAAGAGCTATAATAGTAAGCTAAATGAAGTAACAGTCAGTGTCAACTAGATGTTGAGATACTAGATTTCAGTAACAGAGATTAAGTCAAGGAATAGTATGATAAAATAGATAAGCAAAGGAAGGATGCATTGGAACTGAACTGGTATCCTCCATAGATAGTAAGAAGGATAAGGCAAATTAGGTAGCATTATAAAGACATATTTGAGCAAATCACTTCATTAATCATATGCTTTTAAGATAAACTTTTCACTTCCTTTATATTTGACCTAAAGGAAAACAATGAGAGAAAGATAAGACACTTGGTTTTGTAAGTGTGGGAATAGTGTTTGATAACGGCTGGAGGAGGATTTCTATCCCATGACAATTTGTGAGCTATCATTTATCCTCTTCTTACCTGATGGTAAAGAGTTAACATCTGAAAAAGTGTGTGTTCTCCTCTTTCCTTCTACTTGGGAGGATTTCCATCCCATGACAATTTGTGAGATATCATTTATCCTCTTCTTACCCGATGGTAAAGAGTTAACATCTGAAAAAGTGTGTGCAACATGGACAATTTTCCTCTTTCCTTCTACTGGAACCAGTCAATAACATCTAAATATTTTGTCCAAAAAAAATTAATTAAAAATTTCAGAATAAAATAGCCATTTGTTCTACAAAAGTGAAGGACCGTTCCAGTTGCTACTTGGGGAAGCTATGGGAAGTTATAATTTCTTACAGTAGTCTAAATAGAAAAAAACATGGAATGTGTATGTTAAAATATCTTGGTATGGTATGAATGTAGTAGACATAAAAGCTTGCGATTAAGGATACAGAAATTCTAAATGCATTCCAGTTGCTACTTGGGGAAGCTATGGGAAGTTATAATTACTTATAGTAGTCTAAATAGAAAAAACATGGAATGTGTATGTTAAAATATCTTGGTATGGTATGAATGTAGTAGACATAAAAGCTTGCGATTAAGGATACAGAAATTCTAAATGAAGATTTGAAAGAATGTAAGCACTGGGAGTACTGTGCACCAATAGCAGTGATCAAGAACCTGACCTTAAATAAACAGAGGAACAGAGCATGCAACAGTGTTCAGGATGTAGGAAGTACAGCAAAAAGTGTTACAGTTTTAACCCTGGCAACAGCTGATATTGAGACTACAGGAAAAAGTGATAAAAGTATAAATGCTGATACAGGAGAGAGAGACCAAATGTGAAGTACAATGAATGCACAGCGTCATTCTGTGCTACAAGTGATGTAGGAAGTACAGCAAAAAGTGTTACAGTTTTAACCCTGACAACAGCTGATATTGAGACTACAGGAAAAAGTGATAAAAGTATAAATGCTGATACAGGAGAGAGAGACCAAATGTGAAGTACAATAAAGGCACAGCGTCACTCTGTGCTACAAATGGTCTTTATTCTATATCAGGAAAGGCTATTACAAATAGAAGGTGACTATTTTTTAAGCTAGAAATGTGTCATGCAGGTTTTAATTGATTTAAGTGTACGAACTGCAATGATTATGCAATAAATAAGTAGAGAAGTAAATGCATAGCTAAATCCAAATACCTTTTCATGCTATTATGCTATGCAGTTGGCAGTCTAAGCCTAATCCTAGAAACTATGCCAAGAATTGTACAATAAATAACAATAAGAGTGTCAAAGTTCAGAATGTTATTACCTTTCCTGTGTAGAAAAAATAAGTCCCAATTAACCCTGTCTGCATATAGTTCATATTTAAATAAAATTAAAAGCAGGGTCTTAATATCTTCACCCACAAAGGAGAAATAAACTATGTAATGGAGGCAGATGCAACACTTATGCTAATCTTACTTCCCACCTTGCTTTTATTGAGGATACTTTCCCCAGTAGAAAAAAAGTATATGCTGAGCAAGCTTTTAGCTTCACAAGTCACACAAATCACGTGGTTAAATATATACCCTTGTGATATGGCTCACAAAACTATCATTTTTGACATAACATTTGGGAGACTTTTCATTATCTTACAACATATTACATTGCAAATATCCTCACGTTGTATAAAGTATTTAAGTTATCCTTTATGTTAGTAGACTCCAGTATATTTTTGAATGCAGTTACAGATAATAAAATTAATGACATTTTTTTTTTAAGTATCTCAGTTTAGTAGTATTTCCTAGAATAAGAAATAAGTTTCAGTTCATTCTTAAACATCCAAGAAAACTAGTCACCCTAAATGCAATGTTTTGTACAGAAAGAGAAAACACATCCTACAGGCCTGAGAATATCCCAGAGGGAATAAAAGTTTGTTCACTTCCTTGAGGGTTAAATTAGTCTAAAGGAGGCATGACTCTTCCAAGACCATATGTGGGTACTACTTTTGACTTTCAGCCCATCAGCTGGGCCTTTTTTTATGAATGCGATACAAATAAGATTTCAGTATCTTTAGAAATTTACACTTCAGATTTCTTTGTATCAAAGTGCACAAAAATAGTACAATAATCCTGAAAACATGTTTGTATCTATGTGTCTATATATATAAGCCCAGAAAAATAGCTCCTTATAAAAAACCTTTTTTTTTCTGTATATTATTGTGTTTGTGAACATTATTCTGGGTTTGATGTTATTGTCTTTTTCTCCTGTTTACTGCTAGTAAAGAAGAAACCTTGTCTTTCATGTAAAGTATGATTTCCTACTAAGAGGTTTTACACTGAAAAAAAAAAGAAAAAAAGAAAGAAGACCGGGCAACATTAACATATCAATATAGGAGTAAGAAGGTTTTTTTTTTTTTATTAAAGAATTCCTTTTATTCACATAGCTTACAGTGTGGAATCATAGAGTTCATGTTCCACATTTTGTAACAGCTTTTCTTCAAAACTACTTGAGAACTTTCAGGTTTACATAGTGAATTTGGGGTATAGACTATTCAAATTGTCAAGATAATATACTGAGAATCATCTTGTAAAATTCTTGCTGTTATATTGGTACAACCAGGGGAAAAACTACTCTGCAAAATCAAATCAGAGAGTTTTATTTGGTTAAATGTCAAGAATGATTGCCTTTTTTATTGAACAAACACAATATAGTCAATTTCTGATTTAGCAAAACATTCAGCAGATGTTTAATCTTTAAATAGGTGAGTAATACTGTTTCAAATTAAGAATGATATTGACATGTGGGGTTTTTTCCTGTGCAGAAGATGCAAAAAATAAAAGTGATAAAAAAAATCAGCAAGGTTTCTGTACTACAGGGCCTTCTCCAAAACACAAGTAGGAAATTCTAAAGTTGAATGTTGAGGGTAGTTGTTCAGAATTTAACTATTTTTCACAGTAAGTGACAGTAAATGTAGTTTTAAGCTGTGAAAGAGAGGGAATGTTAGCAAGAAGTGATAAATGTAAGAATTTCCAGGGAAAAAAGACACACTGCCAATTTAAGTCTCTCTGTGGAACAGAAAGAAATTAAGAGGCAGTGGAGGTGAAAAGAAAAGAAGATGGAGACTATATTGTACCATAAAATCAGTCCAGAATAGTAAGGGTTCAGAAAATGTCACAAGAATAACTTTTGACCAGACTTGTACAATAAATCTAATCCAGTCTATTTCTTTTGTTTTAAAGAACAAAAATTGGAACCCTTCTGAGGAAAATTAAGTTTTTTCACAATAAGAGGAAACAAAGCAAACCGAAAAGTCTAGTATTGTTCAGTGTTGATGTGTCCTAAGCAAGTAGTTAGCACCCACTACATAAATTCAGTACTGTTTCTGCAGTGTGCTCTTGCTATCTGCTTTCATTTCCCTCACCATGCAACAATCTCTGGCTGTTGGACTATTGTTGCTGTTCCTTGTAGTCTGTTTTTATGGATAGAAGTAATTGCTGTCCCATACAGAGCATTGGGTCATAATGTCCCCCAAACTATTTTTTTTTAACAATCTGCTCCACAAAGTCTGAAATGTATTTTGAGTCAAAAAAATTCCCGTGTCTTACGAACACTGAAGAAGAGAAATGAAGAAGGGATGCTGAGGAAGAGCTGTTGGTATGTCCCAAATTCCAAATATCCCATTAGTGCAATTTAACCCCACAGCAGGTCTTTAATAGAATGCAAATTTGTTATCTGACTGAAAGCAGTCCTTCCAGTCTTGCTCCAAATTCTCTGAATTGATATTAAAGTTTAATTTGTTTATTGCTAGTAACTTAATTAGTAAAGTAGGGCACTATAACTTCTTTTCTTGTTACATTTCTGCACCTTTTGATATTACTTTGCAAATAGGCTTATTGTTTGGAGACAAAATAAAGGAGAACATCCTAAAATATTTCTGAAGTACCTGAATTTAATTTCCTACTGATTTAATGGACAGTTTTAAAAAACTTTAAAACTGTTCTGTGAGGGGTTTTAGTTTTTAGATAAAGGATTGTGTCATCCATTTTGCATTGACATTATATTATTGCTTTTTAAGAAATAAATCTATATTTGAACCTGCAATTCAAGCTAGGGAGAAAAAAAAAATTTAATATCCTCTCTTTTTCCCTTTCAGCTTTATTAAATTAGAGTGTATATGAACCAAAATAGAGGAATTAATCTCAAATGTTCTGTTTTATGATACGTCAGAGGTTTGCTCAATACAAATCACAACACTAACTGGTGTTTTATGTGTTTCTTACCCAGTGTGCTTCAGATTCATTACTTCATTAAACTGAACAGAAGAGTAAACATCATCCATAGGAAGTATTATGAAAGGAGAAATGAGTTACTATAGATAGAGTTACTCCTAATACCCCTTTAGGTCAATGCTTAAAGAGGCTGTTTTGAGGTATTCACAAAGGCTGATTTTGGGCACATCAAGCTCTGCTTGCCCTGGAGCTAAGGATGAGATCACTTCTGTAATTCATGTGATTCACTGCAAGGCTCATCCTTGTTCCACAGGCTAGGGAGAAAACTGGTGGGCACCATCATTCTGGGATTAAAGTAAGCCATTTCTGAATGGTGTACAGCAGTGTTGAGGTAAACACTGGAAAAAACCTTCCAAAACACCAAAACACCACCCTTTTACTTAAAATATAATCACAACAAGAATTGCCTGTACCATCTTTCATATTCCAGCTATTGCTAATTAGTGCAGGCTGACTGAGCAGCAGAAATCTTAAAATAAACTCTGAATTTTTCTACACATTTTCAGATAAAAGAAGATAAGGAGTCCAGTTTACAGCCAGCTATCAAACTGCTATCTAAACTGGAGGCAAAAGATGGTGAATCATATGAGACTTTATCGTCCCTCTCAAGAGATCAGTTTGTAGTTGCATCCTGCTGTATCAAGAACAATCACCTCTCAGAAGACCTTCATGGGGGGAGAGCACACTAGATGCCAGATATTGTTCCTTCTTCAGATATTTCTCTTCAATACTGACTCTGCTTTAAAAGCTGATCTCGTGGTTCACATGGCTTTTTCTCTGGTATCAAGGTATACTTTTTCATCA
This sequence comes from Calidris pugnax, assembly GCF_001431845.1. NCBI lineage: Eukaryota > Metazoa > Chordata > Aves > Charadriiformes > Scolopacidae > Calidris > Calidris pugnax. The sequence continues at coordinate 5,901,390 of NW_015090868.1, read as the reverse complement.
AACATGGCTTAGTGTCTGAAATCTTCTCAAAGACCAGAAAGCAGGGAAAGATATTAAGAACTGGATATCCACCTCCAACAATATTTAAAGTTACATGGTTTTGCTTAGGTCAATCATACAAATATTATTCCTGACCATATCTCAGCCACTTAAAATTGTGGTTTATGGTGAAATTTTTGCTGCTTTTGCATTTCAGCTTTCTCTTGTTTCTTTATTTCTTATTTCCTGCTCTGTTATTGACAATAAGTATAGTAAGTGATATTTTCCTATTGATGGTTAGTTGGCCTTTTTGTCCCCTGATGAACAACCTATGTTTCATTCTTCTAATTTTGGACTGGAGTAGAGCACGTTCTCTCAGAGATTTTCATTTCTACAAAATGATTGAAAACTTTAACCATTTCTAAGTAAAAAGTGACCTGCCTTTGAGCTTTGAGAGATTTCTAAAAACAAATGCACACAACAGCTCGCTGCAGCAATAAAAAAAACCTGCACACATGCACCAAGCAGATCAGTGCCTGCTGTCCTGCCATAAATTGCTGGGCTACACTCTTCCTTACTGGTTTTGTTCTCAAAGTTTGTAAAAGGTCCTACAACAAAGTAAGAGACAACACAAGGACTCACTTCCCGCCCCATATCTTCCTTGTGCCACATACTATTAGCAAGGTCTGCACTGGAATAGATGGTGTTATTTATGCACTAAATAGTAAGCAGAGGACTCAGAGAGAGCACCAATTATTTCCCCAGATGTAAAGCCAGAAATCTGTATAAAGTACCCCAAGAAGCATGTTTAAAGGACTGTAGTAAAAGGTACGCTTTTCCTACAAATGTGGATGTTTGCCTCCGAGTAAAAATATTGACATTGTTCATAACAGTGTGCTGTTAGAAAAATAGTTTTCATCTTTAATTGTAGCTATAACCCTTGAGGATGTGGCAATTACTTTCAAATATGCCTGAAAAACTATTTGAAGCTATTTCCAAATGGCTGATTTCTTCATTATTCAGTAAAATGGGAAGAATGTTAGTCTTCTCTCCAAGGAGACTATCAATCTTTATATATATACTGTTGTAAAAAATATAACTACTCGAGAACAAATATGAGGTTTATTTTAATATCACCTGAATAACTTAGCAACAAATCAAAAAAATCACAGAGCTCACGGAAAAGTTTAGGCTTTACTACAAACAGAAATGCCATCATCTACTGCTCTCTCTTGAGTAAATTAAAATTTATGTCAAAACAAGAAAACTATCATCAAAAATAAATTCAAAGAAAGGTCAGCCCAGTAAATAAGAATTCAGTTTAATGACTGCTATACTTAGAAGAGCATCTGTTCTCCAATAGCGCATATGGTAACGCGAATAAGAGAAAATAATTTTTGTTTTGCTTACAGGGTTTTACGTTACATAGGTACAATATATTTAATTTCTTCTTCTAGTTTAGATCTGTATGGCATGTTAACTATTTTTCTGAAATCTATAATAAGCTAGGCTTGGCAATGAAGCATGTCTTTCTCTCTTTTCAAGGTGAAATAAGTTAGCCACCGTGCTTTAGAAGCATTGATACCCACAGTGCCACAGCCACTGCATTACCAGATCGCCCAAAAACAGTACTTCAGTGTAAGCAGCATCATAGTTTAGAAGCAAACTGCTCAGGGTTGGCAGATATCTTTCATGGCCAGATAACATGGTGGACATTAAAGATGTGTGTCTGTGAAAAGAGTCTTCACAGAATGTGTATCCATTAAAAAAGAGCAGGTGATTGCCTCTCAGTTACTAGACGTGTACATTGCTTGATGAAAAAAATGCAATCAGCAATTGCCTCTTTTCCTGCATGACCTAAATTTCTCCTCTGGATGTGCCTCAGCAGAATGAGAAAGCAGAGCAGCTCTTTGTCTGTCACCCTGTGGAATCCTTCTGGCCTTTCTCAATAAAAACAGAAGTAGGCTGCAAGAAACAAATTAGCTCTTAAGCATTGGCTTCAATAAAGATATTGACTGTTTGACTCGCTACTGATGTAGGCTCCATGGTTAGAAGTGGAATTAGAAAGACAACACAGTTCTGATACCAGTCAGTGGTTTGTCTCTAAATTTCCCATACAAAATTGTTAAAAAATAGATTTGCCTTATCAGGGCTTTTAAAGATATGTAAATGCTCCCTTTTCTATTTCACCTAAATATCTTTAGTGCAGAACACAATGCGGCTGGACAGTGGCTAATGGTATTGATATTTGCAAATAAATGGAAGAAACCGTGCCCAAAGTCATAAAAGAAGTGTACAAGAAAGCAAGGACTTAAATAAGTCATATTTGATTTAGTTTTATTAAGACATATATTCTTATTATTAATTAGTCATTAGTCATATTTGATTCTAGTCTGAAATATTCTAACTTGAAAAGTATACTATATGTAAAGTTCATATAAAGATCTAATTTCTTCACACTTTTCTGGTTAAAAGTCTCTGTCACAAGAGATATTTTTGAAATCAAGGGCTTTCTGTGAAAAGCAAGAAGATCTTTCTTTTCTGTAAAGGAATCTCAGACTTCTCTGTAACTCATTGATGATTTCACATTATCTGTGACTCACAGGGCCCGTTCTAAAGCCTATTGCAGTTATTGAGAGTTTCCTAGGAGTATAATGGCTTCAAAGTGGTTGAATTGACTAATAAGGAAGATGTTAGGTTTGTATTTTAATAAGTTTAAACATTTCAAACACAGAAAGTATAACTTATGGAACTTTCCAAGTTCTTTACGAGCAAAGTTTATCCAGTTGCCTCACATCATCATAGTGCCACTGCCACTCCATTTCTGCAAGAAAACATCTCTCATGATATTGTGGTGACTGTTGTCACAAGAGTATTTGTGCCTTCTTTAAATCTTTTATACCACTATTCTAATTGCTATTAATTTCACTTCTTTAGAGCCATTAATCAAATGTTTACCGATTCCTCATGTTTGTAAGTATAGATCTGATATTTTATCTGATTCTAAATTGCAGGGTCACCAGGCTGTCATTCTTCAAGTATATCACATTTGAGCTTTTACTTATTCATATTTTTCCTTGAATTTAATAAACAAAGAAGCCCCTCTGTCTAGTTCAGATAGACAGAGAGGAAGATCCTGTGCTTCTTTGTACAAGCATAGAAAAGCCTGGACTTTTGGGACCCTGTAAGAGTTTGTGTTTCTTCTCATAAGCCATTTTGTCTTTGTTTTTTCCCTCCAATATGCTTCCTTCTCACGGTTTTGATTCATTTTATGAGGTTGTAGGAAAAGAAAGAGTTTCAAACCAAATAAAAAGTGCAATGTATGAGCTACAGAACTTTAGGTCTTTGAATGAAGAAATAGTCACACCAAATGAAACTATAATTTTCTACTGCAAGGAGATGACAGAGTGGAACGGTAGATGGAATAGTCTATGTCCTAGTTGCTTTATACTTACGACAGAAATATTAAATTTCTGAAGCTTGCAGCATGAATGTCAATTTTTTTTTGATTTTGAAGTATCTTACATTTTCTCTATATACTTATTAGTTATAGTGTCAATCAAAATCACTTTTTTAAAGAAAGAACAAGTACAGGTTCTCGATAAGACAGAAAACTGATGCTTACATGTAAGAACTGATATGTAGCAAATTTATCTTTCAGTAACACAGCAAAAGCATCTATTAAAGTAGCGTTCTTGAACACCTGGAATATACAGTTTCCTAGTCCTGATCATTCATATACTTTGTTTTTAGAATTCCATTCACATAGGCAAGTGTTCAAGAAGGTTAAACACACACATATTTGCCAGTATTTTCTTAGATTTCTATGAGGGGTTGTGGCTTCCCCTTGTTTTTTTTTTGATTTTGAAGTATCTTACATTTTCTCTATATACTTATTAGTTATAGTGTCAATCAAAATCACTTTTTTAAAGAAAGAACAAGTACAGGTTCTCGATAAGACAGAAAACTGATGCTTACATGTAAGAACTGATATGTAGCAAATTTATCTTTCAGTAACACAGCAAAAGCATCTATTAAAGTAGCGTTCTTGAACACCTGGAATATACAGTTTCCTAGTCCTGATCATTCATATACTTTGTTTTTAGAATTCCATTCACATAGGCAAGTGTTCAAGAAGGTTAAACACACACATATTTGCCAGTATTTTCTTAGATTTCTATAGGGGGTTGTGGCTTCCCCTTGCACCTCCTCAGCTGAGGCAGGATCTTCCTTCTTGAAGCGGGTAGGAGTCTAGAAACCAGCACTCTATCCAGCGAAACAACAGGTTAAGGGACTACAGAGATCAGTCCTTTGCTGCTTCATTTAACCCATTCATTAGTTGATGTGGATAGGAAACATCTCCCATATCCCTCAGTTCTCATCTGAATAGACTGCGTGAACAGAACCTACATCTTCTCATCCAGTTATTATACCTTCAGAGTTCCTTCTGCCCTACATATCTTAGACCGTCTTAGTCAAAAGCAAAATTATACATCCCAATCTATTTAGACAGGCAGAAACCTTCAGACATTTTATAACCTCTCATGCATGCAACGTTATCTCCTCAACTCCTGTAGGTCCCACAGCTCCTGGGGTAGACTTTTACTAGCTCAACATGCAAATTCTGCTGTCTGTTGATGGTACATCTGGCAACTTCTTCTTTCCTTTTATAACTAGCTAGGGAATCAATCAAGCAAGCTCTTTTATTCGTGATTTCATAATAATATTAATCTGGATTTAACAGCATCCTCATTTGTAACTTGGTTTTTATTTTTTCCCCATATATTCTTATTGTGTGGCTATTTCAGACAGAGAGCCAGACAGAGTGCTGCTAACGAAGCTTACTTATTCTTCCTCTTTGCTTTGTGTCCATTGTTTGTATCCAGTAGCAAACGTAAGGAACCAGAAACTCCATCACTCTGGTAGTTAAAGTGTATTTGCAGTCTAACCTTTGGTAATAAAATGTATAAAGCCAGATATATTTAGGAGGAGGAAAACAAATTGATAGATTTTTTGACAGAATTAACTGGGAAATGTTATCATTTCTTCGTAAATTTTGGAAGAATTAAGTTTTTGTGCCTTCCACATGCGAATTTAAATGGAAATAAGATTTTTTTTGGTCAGTTCTTCTTTCTTTGGAAGAGAATAGGGGTTTTTTAATCACCAGGTGTGTTTTTCATTCTAGTCTAAATCACTTGTTAATTCTATGTCTGTAAAGATACCATCCTAAGAACACTTGTCATCTTCATATCTATTCTATTTCCTCAGCTGCTGAGGCAAGCAAAGAACCATACGCGGATCTTGAGCAGTGAAAACAATGCCATTGATACTCAGAATAAAATAAGCCACCAAAACAGGTAACCGGTTTGTAATGTTGTCATGTCACCAACAGCCTTTTGAAAAAAGGGTATAAACCATCAATGATGAGAGAGGAAAGACAGACATTAAAGAAGAGAGACCACTAGGGTTCCTACTTACCTCATCGAATGTCTCTTGTGAAGGACTACCTTGACCTCATAGACTAGAAACCTTCCAGGACTGTAGCCATTAGTGCTAGCTGTGTGGCACCAGTTCTGTGGAACCAACTAACTTAGAGCTAGTTCAGGACATAAGCGTTAAGTACTAATTGTTTCTGATTGACACTGATTAAGAACTAAGCACCTGGCACTGTGATTCGTTAAGGAAAATCAAATCCAGCTGAGATGTTTTGAAGTTGGAAACAGGCCTGATTTATCAGTCTTTCAAACACTGTCCCATCACAGCAATCTCTAATTGCATGACTGATCTCTAGATCTACAAATATTTGTTTGTGGTAGTATGTATGTATTTAACAGACAGATAAACAGACATAAAGAACAGCTTGGGTTGCCAAGTCCATTATCAGGGCACAGCAAGGGTGGCTCTGCCCTGGGGAATGGGTAGCCACAGGCAGCAGTGGGACATCACTAGCTATGGTTCGTCCCACCTCATCCACTATAAACCACAAGCTGCCACACTGTTTACTAAGGTTATTTAATGAAAAACAGACAGTAATATGTTACAGGAAATGACAATGAAAGAAAGGATATGTGACAGGAAGCCAGGAAGTAGGGACAAGGACGTATTCAATATTTAAGGCCCCTTTTGTATCAGAGAATGTGCATGATGGAGTGTCCAGATCATGTCAGATATCCACTGTGCTACAAAGGCGTGGAAAAAATAAGTGAAATGGTCCCTCTGCAGCTGACCTGGGGAAAAGACATTTTTTAAATGATTTCAAACCTGGTAGGAGGCTTATTCAATCTGTGTAAACACTTGAGCAGGTCTTGTGTTTCAAAGGTCTTCACTTGTACTAAGGTGCTTGAGTTTGAGAACAGGAATTTGGAATGTATTCAACTTTTTTTTTCTTTCTTAGGGGTTGCAGAAATCAGTAGAAGTTACTATAGTGATTGACGGTATTAGAGAATGAACAGCCAGTCTTTATAAGCTTACAGTAGCCCAGATGCAGACATGACCTTGGATATTAGCATACATTTAAAGAAACTAAAATTTTTCTTAAGGCACTGGAATTATTCCTGTACTTTATGAAATGAGAGTTCTCATTAAATTCTCAGTTTCTAAGATTCACTTGGGATTTGTGATTCTGTTGCAAATATTACAATTTGGTTTATAATGCAGTGGTATGCTTAATCAAAATAAAATTAATATGACATTTTTCAAAAAACATGCTCTGCAAAACTTTCCAATAATACCTGCACATGATGAAACGTGTAGTTTAAGAGATTTTTGCTTTGACCAAAAGCAATAATTTAAATTAATTTCCTCTATCTATATAGAGCTAAATCAAATAGATGTCCTAGATTATCAATATAAGTTAAATAAACAAAGTCCACCACTATAAATTAATTAATCCCTCAAGCTATATAAAAATCTATGTTTATATATTTATATATAAATATATAAACCTAATAGATCATACCTCAACATATATTTCATTAAAGGAATAATCCAGAGTATTGTAAAAATATGAACTACTAGATATTTTTAAAAACAAAAAAATCATTTGAACTCAGAACATCATAGATGAGTATGACTCAGGTTTTCATTTCAAGTAGCTCTATATATATATCTCTGAGTATATGATTCCTGACGGCCTACTATATTTTGCAATCCAAAAACCAAATAATATGCAGTAAAAAGATATTAAGGTTCAAGACTGAGCTCTCAAAAGTTAGAATACACTAGAATTAAGTTATTTTATCCTATTACTCCTGCTTGTCTGCACCTTGTAGTTTTTACCAGTGTAAATACATATTATTTCCCAAGAATTCCTGTCTCATTGAGTGCATGAAATAAATTATTCCCATTTCTTTTTCACTTTCTCACTGTATCTTTTCTCCTTTTCATCCCTACTATCATCCTAGGGCTTGTTTTCTGCATGCTTCCCAAACTATGAGCTGAATGCCAGAACACAAACTTCCTCATAGGTCTTTTGATGTTTTCATAATAATAACTCAGTTCCTTACAGATTGTAATAATTTATTTTCTTCGCACTTCCACACAGCTGATGCATGTTCTCTGTTATGATTCACGTGTGGAGAATTGTCATCTTACACCTTTAAGGTAAATTGAGGAACATGTCAAATAATTTGGCGTTTTGGTAAACTAAGAAAATGATTTTTTTGGGATGTTTTACTTCCTAATGCACTACATATGGACAAAGGAATTTGCATTATTCTCATTTGCAGTGGTGTACATTTATTATTTTTGCAAATTTGGGTCGCAAGCTATTCCTAGTCTTGGGAATCTCTCCATACTGCTGAAGAAGACAGGGAGTTTTGGTTTCATCTTGACTCTGTACAGCTCACACTTCTTCCTCCTGTCTTCCATCCAATAACCAGGTTTCTGTGGAAAGATGACCAGGAAAGATGCTATGGATTCTCTGGCCAGCTAAATGACAAGGGCCTAAGGGAATACTGCAGTTACGACCCACAGGAGCTGGTACTTGTCTCACGCAGAGACCCAGGAGATGCCTGCATGCAGTCCAGAGGTAATTTTCCTTTTATGACCTCAGTCTGAAGGGTAACTCTTCTTCCCCACCTTTTTTGGGAACAATTGTCAGTGACAGCAACCTGACAAAACGAAGCACTAGCATCTCTCCTTCTCTTACGTTTTTTTCCTCTTATGATTGATAGTTTTTGGGTTTTTCATATTTAAGACCAAGAATTCTGAGCTCTAATTCAGGGCTTTTCTGTCACTTGATCATACTTCAGTTTTCTCTGAAAATGGGATTTTGCATGTTTTGCCTATTGTCACACAGATAGCAAAGGTATTTCTCCAGGATGGTGATCAGCTTCCTAAACCACAGCTTCTTTTTTGTGAAGCTTGTACTACCTGTTACTGTGATAGATCAATGAAGTCTTTAACCTCAGTTGCTCAGAGTTTCATCACAACTTTGTATCTCTCAATTTCTAAATAACATACAGGCATTTTTTAAACAATTCTTCACCCAGTCACAGTCCATCCTGTCTACTGAAAATGGACAAGCTTTGCTCGCAGAAAGGTGGGTGTGTATTAACTACAATACCATGAAATGTATCAGGAAAGCTGTTGGTAAATTTCTGCTTTAATTTTCAGTAAAACAAAAAGATCTCCTAAGTCTTTTCTCAGACTTCACTTAAGGATTTCAGTTGAAAACTTTCAAGTAACTAATCTAGGGCAGACAATTGGCAGAGATAATTTAATCTCCATATTTATCAATAATTGAAAATGGGAGAAATGGAATCCTGTGATCAGAAGGTTGGAGGAAATAGTGAGCATAAGTATTCCTAATTATGGTGTGCTTGACAATTTTCCAAATATGACATTTATGGGGGAAAACTGATTTATTTCTTTTTTGAATTGCTTTTCCTTCCTCCTTGGGCCTAGTTAAATAGGACATATTTGAGTGTTTTCTTCATATGGGTCAATATTTTTAATTGATATTTATTATTTTAGCTGAATTTCCTCGAGTTTACTTGCACTTCACAGAATATTAAATGATAAAATCCATGTATGAAGAGTATGGTCCCAGTGGAGTTTATTTTACTGAGATACAGACTGATGAAAAAAATACTGAACATGAACTGGAAATTAATGTCCATTTTATAGGTAGCCTTCTGGAAAAGCTGTTCGATATATTCTGAAGTGAAGTACCTTCTTATGTTTCAGGCATAGCTAAAAATTAAATAGAACTTTATAAATTCTAGTAGATAGAAGCTGTTTGACAGATTATTCAAACTAGCAACCTTAGAAAAGAATACAGAATCGGATTTTTTTCCTGAAAAGTGATTATTTAACAAAGACCTCTATCATATTTACTACAGAATATTTGAAGTGGGTATTATTTTTTTTGGATGCTAGTCTTGGAGCTAACACTTAATCCTTGACATTCTTGTAGGAAAGATATAAACAAGGCAAGAAAGGTCTTTTTTTCATGTATCACATGAAGCTATGCCTGTCCTTGCTGATAGACATATGTCAAAAGTAGGGCTACATCAACTAGAAGGCTTTCCACTTTATTACATAGTCATATAAAGACAGAGTGCAAAAAACCACTTGCCTAAAGGCATTGAAGACATTGGAGACAAGTAGGTACGGTGAAGATAACACTAGTTCTCTGATTTGGACATTCTGCACTGATACCAGTCAGGACTCAAATCTGACAATACTCAGAATAAGAACAGATAAGTTTTAGAATTTGGTTCACTGGCAGAAGAAAAAGGTTGAACTTCTACACCAAAGTCCAACTCACTTTTTGCAGAAAAAACTCACCGCAGTTGAGCCCAAAAGAGCCCTTACAGATGCCTCCATGTATTACATCAACAGACCTATGAACTACAGAAAATTTTTCTAATCCCATTTTGGGGAAAACCTTCACTTTTTGCAGACCAACCTCAATAAATAACTATTTCGTTTTTTAAACTAATTACTATTTGACTCAAAGGTAGTCACTAGACTTACACATCAAGATGCATACTAATATGGAGCATATTTAAAGTCTAAATTCACATGCCCCCAGTGCATGTACATGTGCATTCTTGGTCTGAGGAAATTGCATCCAAAACGATAGCAGCTTTCCAGGCAGTGTCAGGGGAGCAGCTACAGTCTAATTAAGGTTAAGAATGGCTGAACAGCAGTGACAGAGCAAAACCTTTGAAGGTCAGAGATATATTTTAAAGGGGACTCTCAGACTAAAAAAAAAAAAAAGGGAAAGAACTTCAGTGTGGTTGTAAGAGCAGGCTGAATATGCCGGGAAAAGGGCTTGAAAAATAGCTGTCATATGACTTGTCTCATTCATTATACAGCTTACAAATTCTGCCACAAAGTAACTGTGACTCATACAAGGCAAATTTTCTTAGCAATATTGCTTCCACAGCAGACCCATTCATATTTGTGGACTGAAGTAGGGAACTTAGGAAACATAAACTCATGTGGACTGAAGTAGGGAACTTAGGAAACATAAATTCTATGCTCATGATCCTCTCACAGTCAGTAAAGCTGCTCTGTTCTGCAACAGCATATCAACTGTCTTCCTGTGTTCTATAGTTTACTTTTCTCTGGGGAGTTGGGATCTGGGTAAGGTAATTCATTGTGTTTGTGGCAAAAGCAGAAGACGTTTTTGTTTGTCTTAATGACAAGATGGTAAAAACGCAGGTGAGTTGTTCAAAGGTGTACAGTTAATGTAAATTGTCAGATTGTTTTGTGGTTTCTCCTCACTCTTCTGTATCACTGCTCTGAGACCTTGAATCTGTCGTTGTTCAAAGGTGTACAGTTAATGTAAATTATCAGATTGTTTTGCAGTTTCTCCTCACTGCTCTGAGACCTTGAACCTGTGAACTCTTAAAGACCTTTAAACTCTGTTTTAGTAAATGGGACATAAGACTGCACAAGCTTGACCATTAATAAGTTACACTTATTAATGTTATAAATGATGAAATGCACATAATTAATTTGTGTATATATAAGTTTATATTCATACATATACCTACAGAATAATTTTATTTTATCATCTATTTCCTGTGTTGTGCAACAGTAGTCCAAACATGTCTATACTTGGGAAAAACTGAAAATTCTTCAGTATAAACACTTTGTTAAGCTAACCTCCCATTTTAAAATCATTGAGAATAAAGCACCACCATTATCTAGCCTACCTTGAATCTGTGATATTTCAGTCGCTCAAAGGAATGTCAAAATCAGTAACAGTATTAAGGCAGCAGTTGTTCTGACAGCTGAAGCATGAACTGAATCTGTCTAGCAAAATTAGCCTAATATGGTCAAATTGCTTGTGCTTTTTAACTGTGTATGGGCAACAGCAAGACACTGTGTGTGTGACTTCCACATCAATTAAGAAACATATACTGGAATTATGTAAAAAATCATTATGGCCATTAATAAAAAATAGGAAAAAAGTACTTCTCGAATCTCAGAGGTTTTTTGTATCAATGACTTCACTGAAATCCTCCCACCAATAGTAATTAAAGTTCTGCATGGAATTTTATTCCTCAGTGATAGTTAGAAAAAACGAAATCCCATTATGCTTTGTTTCTTCTTATTGCGCTATGGTAGTTTCATGTTTTAGCTTTGTTCGAAACCCCTCCAGTTGTTAAGGAAATGAGTCATTTTTCTTTCCTTAGCAAGTAGCACGACACGGATCCATCTTGTATATGAACAGAACAAGTAAATAACCAAAACCTTCAGAAACTTGAACTATATTGTTTTGACCAGATTCACACTCCTTTAAAAAAAAAAAAAGTGGAGCTGTGAGAATGGGTCTACTCTGAATATATATGTTGCTTTCACTATTTTTGAGATGTTTTACACAACAGGATTCTCTCAGTAGTTTCCTACGATTTTTTCTCCTCTGCCTTTTGCTATTTTTTCTGAGGAAATACAGATCTGCGTGGATAACTTACAAAATAAGAGAAGAGGGAAAGAACAATAACTTGACAACACGGCTAAATTTAGAAATTCCCAATGAGCCATAGTTGCATTAAGAAATATAAACCTCTCCTTTTGCATCATCTCAGCCTCAACAAAACTTAAAATTCATGGCATGAATCCCCTCCCTCGCCCTGCTGGCCACCCTGCTGGGGAGGCAGCCCAGAATGCAGTTGGCTTTCTGGGTTGTGAGTGTGCATTGCCCGCTTAATGTCCAGGTTTTCATCCACCTGTACCCCCAGGTCCTTCTCGGCAGGGCTGCTCTCCATTCCTCGCTGCTCTCCATCCCTCCATCCCCAGCCTGTACTGATACCCGGGGCCCAGCCTGTGCTGATACCAGGGGTTGCCCCTACCCAGTGCCCTGACTCAGGTGCAGGACCCTGCACTAGGCCTTATTGAACCTCATGAAGCTCACATGGGCCCCATTCTCCAGTCTGACCAGGTCCCTCTGGATGGCATGCTGTCCCTCAACATGTCAACCACACCACTCAGCTTGGTGTTATCTGCAAACTTGTTGAGGGTGCACTTGATCCCACTGTCTACGTCATTGATGAAGATACTGAACAGTACTGGTCCCAGTACAGACCCCCAAAGAACACCACTCCTCACTGAACTCCACTTGGAGCAAGCACCACAGCCTCTGCCTACATGACACTGCTACTAATCTCTCTATAGTAACCTTCATCAAGTCTCCAAATATATTTTCTGGTCATGATGTTCAACCAGAGGCTAAAAGTCTCTGTCTTCTTGAAAACGTTAGCTTATGTGAACTAAGCAATGGGAAATGATAACAGATTGAAATCCATCATGACAGCACTGAAAGTTCAGCAATTCTTTTTCTCCTTATTTTTTTGAGTACTGTCTTCAGCTTTGTAGAATATCAAGAGCACAGCAGATATGTTCTGCTTTTTCCAGATTTGATTATGTTTCACACAGACCAAGAGGCAGCTTATTTTCCTTCCAAAAGTGAGGAACTATCAGAGTGAAGACAAGTATTGACTGGAGTAATCCCATGACACAGCTGTTGACATCCTAACCTTTCTCTTACACTTTGCAAGGCAGTGAGTATTCTTTTTAGCTACTCCAGATAAAGGGCATCTTGTGTCTGATAGCAGAGAAATATGTTTCTTCAGAAGCATACTGTTTCAGAAAGAAAACTTAGATGGAAAAAATGTATAGTCATGAACGTCACACAGAGAAAACAAAGTGCCTGCAGGCTGTAGGCTCAGCAACCTTAGAATAGAAAACTGTCAGTGTTTCCTTCAGTTTCCAATGGTTATTATCCTCAAATTATTCTTTTCCATTGAAAAAGAATATAATGAAGGTTGCTGTTGATGAAAATGACACTCTAATTGATAATGTCATTTAAACCATGCTTATTAGACATCAAAAACTGACAGCAGCAAATGTAAATGTTAGACGTGCGTTACTTCCTTCCATAGCATCCTTCCAAGATGCGATGAAAATTGGCAGATCAGTTGTTAGAATCTGCATCTTTGAAGATTTGCTGAATTAGAAGTACTTTAGTACTGAGCCACCCTTCTGTTTGCTACTCTTGAATAAAGGACATGTCATTCTTACATGTTTTATTTTGTATTATCTCTCGAATTTTCTTTCACTAAGACGGTGAGAAGTGGGCCAAGAAGGGAGGGAGGTTGTCCTCTTGAAAGAACAAATTCCCCTCACCCCAATTGTCCTGGTTTGAGGCAGAACAGATCCAACTTTCTGTTCAGGTATTTTACTTCTTATCTAAGCCTCTCCTAAATTTCTGAAATTAACAGCATATTGTGCAGGAAACTGTTCATTCTCTGAGGGATAAGACCTGTGTTTATAGTTAATGCCAAGCAATGGTGTGCAGAGAGGGTCTTGCTTACACTTACTGCTATGACAACCAAGGTCAGCTAATTTTGTTATTTGTCCTGTTGGAGGGTCAGAAACGGAAAGGCGTAGAGGGGTCCCACCTGCAGGTAGGAGCAGACAGCACAGGTGACCCAAAACTGACCAACAGGGTATTCCATCCTATCTGCCCCATGCTCGGTATAACAGCTGAGTATCAAAGGCTCAGCCCTCTTTCTTCAAAGGCTGACATTCAAAGACACCTCTGTCTGTTCATCTGCCATTGATCCCGATCCAGGTGTTCCTGACTCCAGGGCTGGAATCCAGTTCCCATTTGTCACTGAGTCCAGTCTGGAATTGCCTGCTGGTGACATCATGATGAATCCAGTTCCCATCTGTCACTGAGACCAGTCTGGGAATTGCTCAGTGCCTGCTGGTGACATCATCATGGGAGCTTGATATGGTTTTGTATGTATTGTACCTATTTCATTATTTCATTTTAATTTTATTATTCATATTTCATTAACTCTGTTTGGTTCCTTATAAATTCACAAATCTCTTTAACTCTCCTTGTATTTCCTTTTAATTTTATTATTAATATTTCGTTAACGCTGTTTAGTTCCTTATAAATTCATAAATCTCTTTAACTCTCCTTCTCCTCTCCTTGGAGTGAGAGGTGGAGGAGAGCATCAGTCATCTCTCATTGCCCAATTTGGTCTAAACCATGACACCAATAAATTGAGGTCTACTGTATAAAGAAGGCTTGTACCATGGCTTTCTACCTAGAATCTTTTCTCCCACTGCTTTGCCTGCTATAGCAGTAATTTTCCAAAAGTACAGCTACTGATGGGAGCAAAGATGCGTGTTATAGAACACTGCCATGAAAAATAAGAAGCTATAAGTTTGTGTGTGGTGGGGAAGATTTGCAATCTTTAACAATAACTGCATTGCTCACATTTTCCATAACTTACTCTTTCAGTGATTTATATTATTTCAGTTATCATATAGTGAAAGGCAAAACCACAGTCTGTGGGAGAAATCAGAGCGTATAAAAGCCTTTGTTGAAGCAGGTCTATTTATATGCTTCACATAAAGCTTAGCGGTTTTAGATATAGTAACAATATGCCTCATTTTACATAATTTTCTTGTCTCATTAATTTTGCACTTTCATCTCCAGATAAAGATGATTATACCATCAGTAGCATCAGTATCAACCACAAGTCAAACTACTTATATGGGTTAGGTGCCATTTAAAGGTTAAAAAGACCTTCATTTTGTTTCCCTCTCTCATTCCTTTTCTTTCCTCTGACATAAATAATGGCTTCAGAAAGGAGAGGGAAAGTAAGTTAACAATAACCTCCCAGGCAAGAATTCTAATGAGATTCAAACTTCTCCCTGTCTCATCTTCATTTCCTTTCCTGGCAGGTCTGATTGCTTATATATTTGATGTCTTTCATGATATGTTTCTTCAGAAATTATTTTTTAAAGGGCATGACACACACAAAAGAGAGGAGAGAGGGAAACTTTGATTAAAAAATCTGGAGTTGTGTTGCATTTATTTTTATACATCACAAGACTGATCTCTTCATGTGAATATCCTGCATAACTTTTCACCTTTCTGTGTTCTTTTGGGGCTACTGGCTTTTAATTCAGAAAACACAAGTGGTTTTTCTCAGTTGTGAATAATTTAATTCCTTTCTTACTGTCTCAATTTCCTGTTACACCTTTGTTACTGATCAAGTACTCTGAATTACATCAATTACCTTGTATAGACTTTTTTCCTTCCTGGTTTCATTGTGTTGAGTGTGCAATATTCCATTGCCTATTCATACTGCATGCTGGGAACTTTGATAGACAATTTTACATTTGTAATAAAACCAGGACTAAGTTCAAACCCCGGTTCGTATCTCTTGTAGCTGAACAATCTGAAGTAAATGATATTAAGAGAAAGTATTTATATTTCGAAAGCAGTTGTTAATTTATTGTTATTTTTTTTTTTTTAGTGAACAAGTAATTTTAATGGTTAGTGGTAGTCTTCACATATTTGCTGGTTCTGACCAGCATAGGCCAGGGTAGGAATAATATCACGTCTCAACCAAAGTTAAGTCAGATGATAGTGACAGATGCTCTTTGAAAAGGAGTTACTATTAAACAAAACAAAAAATGCAATGATAATTTTGGGGGATTTTTCTGCTAATATTCCATGCTTGTGCTCCACATCATTACAGGAGACACTTGCTACCAAGGCAAAACATGTTCTTGCAACAAATTAGGACTGGTGACAAGCAAAACAATCCCCTATTCTGAGGCCTTCCAAATTTCATACAAAGCCTGTGGCCTCTCACTGGCAATAGCAATACCCTACTTGTTGGTCAATGGTGCTACAACATGAGGGACTACCTTTGCTGCTCCACGGGGACTCTGTTAGCACTTGATTCTTTCAGAACATTTCAGAAACACAGAATATAATCTGTATTTCTTCTGCACATCAAAAGTTTTGTTACTAACTCCTTGCCACTGGCCTTCCCCTGAATAGATTTGATTAAATATGTGTTAAAAGTGTTTAAGTGACCATATACAATCCATATGCTTTTCGTTGATTTTCCTTGGCAGAGCTGAACTTTTTGCACATTGATTAGACAATGATCTAGGATGTATAATATCCTGTAACTCTATACTGAATGAATCTGGAGGGTATCAGTTGTTAATCCTTTCATGTACCTTCCCAGTTTCTTTAAAAATAATAATAATCTTAGGGGAAAAAGTGTTTTGTTTTGTTTTTTTTTTTCTCTGAAAGAACAACTGTTTCCTCCAGGTGTTAGGAAACTTACATTACAATATGACCTACCTTGCCCTCCTCACAGTTTCTCACAGTAGCACGTGTCCAGACACTATTAAGCCAGCAATGAATGCCCCAGAGCTCTCAAAACAAAATCCTACACATTTACAACTGCTGCAGGCCTAGCCTGTTTTCAAGTCTTCTTCAAATACGAATAAGTTTGAAGCAAGAAACCTTAGAAGCTCAGTCCTTTTTCTAACTATTTGCAGAGATTTTCTAAAGCTTAGTAATTTCCTTGCAGAACACGAACAAGAGAAGGAAGAGGTCATTAAACATGGATGTCTCAGTTCAGGTAGGAAGAACATGAGATGCTGACTATTCTAATGAGGCAACGTGTCTGATCTGGGAAAAGCTGAACCATTAGACACCAGCGTGTCTAATAGCAGAGTGATTTTCTGCAGGAAAACAAATAAGAGGAGTAGCATTACTACTCATTCAAAATTTTTTCCTGGATCTTTAGTAGCAAGTAGTTTTGTACCTGAGGACATGCTTCACCTCTTGCACAAAGTTCAAGTGGTGATTCCAATTTTTATATTAGTATATTTTTTTCAGTTTGAAGAATCTTAAAATGCTTTTGACTGAGAGGCAAAGCCTTTAGAGTCTTATTATGTATCAGGGATCAGATATGACTAGAGTCACACACATAATTTATTCATTCACACCACAGGTACAGGTGACACAGACACTTGGCATGAGATTGAAATGCTCCCTTAGTAGCAGGAGAGAAAAAAAAAAACAAAACAAGCGTGTCCCTGTGTACATACCCTCTCTCCTCTCTTTCTCCTGCTTGTTTTCCCTATGGAAAACACCCCTACCATATAATGTGGGTCTGGAGCCAGTGACTGGCTTGGGAAGTTTTGCTTTTCAGTCACTCAGGAGTGGTGATTAGCTAAGGAGATTAGCTTGGCTAATTTAATTTAATGAATTAAAACAAATTGATTTTAGGATACGTGATAAAACAGCAGATAACAATAGAGAGAGATTTTTGGTCAACGAAATTGAAACATGCTCTTGTTATAGAAAAGGTAATAAGAGTCCTTCCAGCTACCCTGTGAGTTATCTATTATCTTTTTCCAATAATTCTGCCTCGTGGAGTTGAGAATGCTTGGATTGAATCTGTAGTTCTGGAGTGTGTCATACAGAGTGTTTACTCAAGGACAGAGGGACACCCTTATGATATAGGGCTACTTGAGTGTCCTGACACGGAATCGTGTGTGATAGGGCTAGATCCCTGAGTGATCCTGTGACAAGAGTAGGTCCTTGCAGTGGTGTGCTGTGGGTGAGAAGTTCCCATCCCCTTCAGTCATTCCAGGGAGTGCTTAAACTCCTCATAGCCCCAGTCTTCACAGTGTTGAATCCACGCCATAAAGTTTTCCCATCCCCTTCAGTCATTCCAGGGAGTGATTAAACTCCTCATAGCCCCAGTGTCTTCACAGTGTTAAATCCACGCCATAAAGTCTCTCAAATAGCCCAAATGCCTTTGCAGAAAGTAAAGCTTCTAGTATTGTGTCCTCTGTTTCTGTTGATTGTGGAAAGATCCCATTTGCATTCTTGCTTGAATTTACTGGCTCATGTAATTCTGCAGGTTGTATTTGAAGACATTTATGGCAGCTTCAAATGCACATGACATTTCACTGGATTTTTACTTCCAGGAGAAATGCTATCTGACACTTAGGGTTGCCTTCATCAGGTGATTCATGTGAATCTTTTTGATATCATGTGAAAAGCTCAGACCCCAGATGTATGCCTTTTAGTTTCACACAACACTGAAGTCCTTAATAGAAGCTCTTAGCTCTGCTTTGTAAGGGATGGGACAAGGAAAGCATACTGATGATGAGACATAGATGACACAATGATTGCAGTGGGAAAAATAACTGTTAAACATTTAATCTGTAGTAAGTAATTATATTTTATCTAACTGTCTTTTAATTGCTGACAGCTTTTTCTTCAGTTTTTAATTTCACTGTCCATGTGTGACAAACCAAGCTGTGAAGAACAGCTACGGCTACAAATTATCATATGGTGCAGCATTTTGATGATGAGAAATGTATTATTGATTCTCTTCCTGCTTTATATTCTTTCCTGTCCCCAAGCCACCTTGGGGTGGCTGTACAAGTCACCCCAAGGGCACCAGCAGTAACAGCCTTATTAAGAGTTTTGAGTCCATGGTTTTTTTGGTTTAAGGCTTTTCCCAACAATTATCAATACTGGTGTATCTACTTTTAGGGTTAACGTCCTCATATAATTTACAAGTGGTTTTGCCACAAACAGACTAATTGTAAAACCTGGATAGGCATCCTGGAGTCTTCTAAATACAGGTCTAACCCAGCAAAAAAATCAGCTTACAAAGCCTTGTTGAAAGTTTTGGTCACTAGGAGGTGTCAGTCTTTGCTCTCACTTCAGTTACAGCTCTCAGGAAGGTTTGAAATGAAGGTAATTTGGAAGCAAGTTTGGAATGGGGCAGATCTGGAGAAAACTGGGAGAAGTCCTTCACTCCTCCAAAGTAGGAAGCACAAGTGTCTTGATTTCTGTTTTACAGCCTGCCACCTTCTTAGCATGCTCAGAGATATAATTTAAAATTTCTTCTTAATGAATTATTACTTGTATTTATATGATCTATAATGCGCCAGTGACAGACAGTTCACTACTTAAAAAAATACGAAGTAATTTTTTTTGAGAAATCATCACATTCTTTTTCCTTTCCTTTTCTCTGTATTTTAGTATATTTGTATGTATTTATTTTCTTTGTAGTTGCATGCAATTCTCCCAGCTATATAATTTTGCATCTTGCCATTTCTGTTATGAGATTTTATTTTTCTTCTCCTACTCATCCATTAATAATAAAAATTGTCAGCAAACATCCCTTGCTCTTTTGCCTACAAAAAAAATGAAGATGAGAAGGTCAAAGGAAGAAGCAATCTGCTCCAGCCCAGCAAAATATGAGCTGAATATATGTTCATACCATTTAGTTGTAACCACACAAAAAAAAAAAAAAAAAAAGAAAAAGAAAAAGAGAAGAAAATCCAAATTGCAATTTTCAGTCTCTTTTTACTGAAGCACAAGAGGGCAGTGTTTCATAAACTCTAACCTGTTTTCTGCTCACCATTACAAGGAAGCCAGGACTGGCATTAACCTAGCATCAGACTAACACCCAAAAGATCAGTGTTAAAGGCAAATAGTTCCCCGGCAGAGAATCCAAGTTATGATAAGATGAAAGACTTCAATCCAGTAAATTAATCTCTTCCAAAATTTGCAGAAATTTCTTAAAGACTGGTGATGCTACAAAGAAATAACAGCAACAATGAAAAGTTCAATTAAAAATTAGCTTCAAAGCCAAAAGTAAGTATGATTAATTTCCTGTTGATTAGAGGATATGGAAGGCTACGCTAAGAAAGAAGAAAACCCAGTCAAACAAAAAGGATATCAATATGAACCTTATAAAAGACATGTGTATATGTGTGCTCATGTGCATGTTCATATACATGTGTGTTTGTGTGTCTCCATATCTGCAGAAAGAGGCAGATAGAGAGTAAGCTACATACAATTATTGAAGAACACAGAAATATTGGGACGTTAATGGCGGAAGAAAATTAAGAATTATTCATGCTACTTAATTTAAGAACCTAATCTCGATCTTTCATTTTTTGTCTCTCAGCTAATTTAGACAGTTCCTCACTCAATTGGTTTTTGGAGATTCCTGTCATAAGTGTCAGATGCTTTCTCTGCACTTTACTGAGAATACGTGTATCTGATTTAGGGCTCTAAGTTCCACATGAGAGAAGGACTGAAGTCAGACACTTTTGAGGCTCCAGCTCTAAACACATGACCAGTTACTCACATTAGGGGGAAAAAAAAGAAAAAAAGGTAATTCTTTTAAGTCACGATGAATCCAACTCTGGGTATTTGAGGGCCTAAATTTGGAGTTGAAACCTTCAGATGTATTCTTGAGATCTTGATAGCTTCATAATAGCACTTATCAGGCAGACATCCAGCTCTGGCTTAGAGGAGAACTAAGGCCCCTGCTTAGCACTCATTCTAATAAATGGTTTACTGAGTCATATCTTGACCTTGGAATAAGTAGCAACTGTCTCAGTTTGTCCTAAAAGCACTTGCTTGGCTTGAAACCATGCATTTGTTCTACACAAAAATAGATATTGGTCAACCTGTCCCACCAGTCTATTTTACTCTAACTCAACGAAAGTAGCTTATGTACTGCCCTTGAAGTATTAATTTTTTTAAATGGATGTGTACACATCTTTTTTTGATAATCTGCTAGCCTCTTTGTTTTGGCATAGATAGATTCACCGCTTAGGATGCAATATATTTCCTAGAACAAGAATCAGCATCTTCAGCTATGTCTTAATAATCAGCTGTCTTGGAGTAAAATTAGTCCAGTATTTCTTATTATAGCTGAAAAAGTTATAGTCTATATAAAACTAGCAATGGATTCTGCCTATGCTGGCCAGTTGTCTTTGCTCTAGGATAGCTCGAGGCTAAAGTAATATTTGTCTATAAATGACGTGAATTGTTTCCCAGCAAATTGTGGACCATTGTATGTGACAAGTTCCTAGATTTTCTCACCATGCAAAAACATGGTCTTAGGGCTATTTATGACACTTGAGATGGAAAGGTCAAAGAAGTGTTCAATTTCTAAGTATCCAGAAAAGCTGCAAAGTGCATCTAAGGTCTTCTATCTCTGCAACTCACAGTCGTCAGTCTCTATGTCTTTCCAGCGTCCAACTGCAAATTAAGAAGAGAATTCTTCTGGACAAGCAAGCAAAACTTCTTGGCTATCCTCTGAATTTGTTATAAACACTTTGATACCTTTCATTCTCCCAGACTATGAAGGAAATATTCTTTTCTATTTTGAATTACTGACACTGTACAAGTTTTGGAAGGGTTGTCCCTCTGCATACAGTAAGTTTGTATGAGCTGCAATCTCATGAGCAGAGTTAATTCCCAGAATACAGAGTAAGATAAACCCCATCCTAGAACAGCCAAAATCTCAGTAAGAGCTAGTTACTGGCTCAGTGATTTATTAGTCATTTTTTGCAACTTCCTCTGGGTTCTGAAGTTAACAGGGCTAGAGGCCCTAAAGGTGAGAGGGATTCACCCACTGCTCTGGTCTCTAGCTGCAGGAGTATTTATCACATTCAGTATATGTCCCAAAGCTCTTCCACTTTTCTGTTCTGCAGCACTTTGTTTTTCCATTGCTTCTGTCATTGTCCAGTTTATCTGAGTGAATAATGAAATTTGAAACCCAGTATTTTTAGGAGTGATTTATGTGAGTGTTCTTTGCCAAGAATGTGCAAGAAAACCTTTCTTATCTTCAGTTGTTCTTGTTTTGCTTTTTTGTTGTTGTTGTAAAGACATAATACATTAGAATTCCATACATGCTTGCGGGAAGATGTATATAGCTTTGGGAAGGGCAGCCTTACTAGAGATGAGAAGACTCTGAAGAATTACAGTGGCCCAACAATTTTCAACTAAAACCTGAGCACTTATTGGCACACAGTCAAGTGCAAAGCTTTTCAAATATATAGATGATTAGTCTGAATGGTGCCCATTTCATAAGTACATGCTGTCCTCCAAGGTAAGGTGACTCTCTTGTATTAATAGTCTTTTACCTACAGAAAGGTGAAACGCTGCTTCAGAGCTGCATTCTCATTGTGTTACTTGTTTTGAGGAACACAGTATATCCTGACCCTTATTATACTTGGGTTTTTTTCCTGTGTGTAATATCCACGGTTAATCACAAGGCTCACCAAACAGAAGTGACCACATACAACAATTTTACATTGAGGACAAAAATGTCTTAAATGCATTTTTTGAGATAATTTACATTGCTTTCTGGTATGTGAGGATATAACTTGCCAAGTCGGGGTTGCTGTGTCTAGATAGCTGACTGAGCATTGAATTTCCTTATCCAAGGAAAAATGAAGAGAGGAAGGGATGGAAAGAAAGAAAACATACAAGCAAACAAACCAAACCAAACCAAACCAAAACAAAAAAACAACAAAACAAGAGAATATTTAAAAAAAGAGAAGGAAAGGGAAAGGGAGAGGACAAGACAGTAGGAACAGAAGGAGAGCTAAAATGATGAGGACTGAATCAATACCAGAGCATCTCTGGTGAAGGTGTTATCCATGGAAATTTGAAGATTTGAGTGCCTTTCAGTCATATTGCCTTTCAGTAATCCTGTGCTGAACTAGGAATGCAGTGCTAAGCACCAAGGTAGAGACCAAAAGTTCTGAAATGACAATGAAATGGTAACAAATGGATATGCTACGTGCAGCTGGCAGAGTCACCAAGGGATTATGGGATAATCATGGCCTTCTGAAGGCCAGCTGTAGGCCTGGGATATCCCAAATGCCACTATATACCTGTGTTTTGGCAACTCAAGTGTGTGCTTATTTCCACCATTAAGCAATAAGCACATATGAAATCTTTAATAGCTATAGAAGTTAAAACAATGCTACAGTTTTTTGTGGTTTTGGTTTCTCTTAATTTCAGCACCCTAGTAGCTAAGTATTAATTTTCATCTCATGTAACAATAAAATCTCAGTTTAACACCTTTTTTGTAGTGTTCCAGTGAAACTGTTTGTTTTCCAGCTGGTCTGTCACATAATACTACATCCCAGATGATTTGAAAGAGCAAACTATGCTGATTTTGCATCTCCTTTTCATCTCTCTACTGGGAATTGGACACGTCATATCCCCAGCTGAGGCCCCTTTACAGTTTGCATTCTATTCAAGTACCGAGCAAAATTTTCAAGCTCATGCAAGACAATGGAAAAACAATTTAGAAAAACAATGTAGAAAAACAATTGAGTTACCCGTTTGCTTGTTTGTTTTCCTTTTTTATAGTCTACAGTCTAAAGGGGACGAGGTGGTCACTTCTGAGAAACCGGTGATAATACTGAACCAAAGCTGAAGACTGCTTATGCAACTCCAATATTTTTAAAGGGTAAAAAGAAACAACTAGGAATTTATACATCGTTTACTGTGACCTGTAAGCTGAATATCTAATGAAGAGGTTAATTTAGGACTCAAAAAAGGAAGAGTCCAACTAGCACTAGTTTTTAGACTTTCTTGGGAAATTGAACTCCTTAAACAAATTCAATAGCGTTTTTGGAGACTCGCTGAAATTGATGATAGTTATGATTAAAGACACAGGGATTCTTCAAAGTTTTTGACATGCATTTTGATTAAAATACATACTTAGGTAGAATTTACAAGCCAGCTGGACTAGAAACAGGCTCTTTGACAAATTTTGAAATAGGAGATATATGAATGAATAAAGTCATTCACAGAGGATCTTTTAGACACCAGTTCTTTATTTGACCCTGCTTAGTTTCTTTGTCATCTGTTGGGATGGTGATATCAGGCACTTCTGGAGAAGTCTGGAGATGGCACACAGACTAGCAATTATGGTATGTAATGGCTATATTACAGATGTATGGAGTGATGTGAATTACTCGGTTAAATGATCACCACTGTGATCAGCCAGACACAAGGAAGCAAAGAAGGTAGATTAAAACTACTGAAATTCAAGAATCATTTCAAGAGGGAGACACACAGAGAGAGGACTATGACTTAAGTATAGATAATTGTCCACGAGTAAGTTCTCAGTACAATTTTGTGGCCAAAATGCTACTATATTCATAAAAAGAAGAATATCACAGAGCAGATGGAAATTGAAATCGAGATTTACATCTGCACATTACACTGATGAATCAAATGCTATTATGTCCCCTTCTGGGATCCATACATGCAGAATAGTGTTGAAATCATAAAGACATTTCAAATTAGTACTGCAAAAGTTATCTGTAACTGAAAAACAAGCCTTTAAGAGTTCATCTGATCAAGGAATTGTGTGAAATGTTTCAGAATCCCTATGGAAACCTGTCTATGCACGTGAACAAGCCTTTAAGAGTTCATCTGATCAAGGAGTTGTGTGAAATGTTTCTGAATCCCTATGGAAACCTGTCTATGCACATGAAAAAAATCAGATAATGGAGTACTTTTCAGTTTTGCCAATCAAAGTGTAACAGGATCTAATAGTTGGAAGTTGATGGTAGAAAAACTCAACCTTGAAATTAGAAGCAATTTCCTGGCTGTAAGGGCAATTAAACAGTTTCCAGAGAAAACAGTAGACTAACCACCCCATGTGAGTTTTGGATGAGACCAGTTTTTTTCCCCTAAATAATATAATTCAATATAGTTTCCGGGAGAAATTCCAGGCCCATAGGAGTGTTTGAGTTAGTTGACTGGGATCGTTCTTTTCAAGCATGAAGTTGTGAATTTATGTGTTGGCTTATTAATTTCTTTCTTTGCTGAACTTTAAGAAAAGAGTATTGCCCCAAGGCTTCAGCTGCTCCCCCAGAGAGGATAGGAAGAACAGTATCCCTAGAGGCACAACTGATCAGATGTGTTCTTGATTGCAGCTGTTTTTTCCTTTCTTTCTCTGAAACATCACTCAGTAATATAAGGAATGACTAGATGTAAGAGTAGGAAGATTTTTTTTCCCAAAATTCAGGGTGTACAGGGGAAGGGGAAAGGAGAGAAGGAGGAAAAGTTGACTTTCCTTGAAAATTGGATGGGAATTGACAGTTTCATCTTGGCTCAGGTGAGTTCCCTGCCGTTGTGGAGGCCTTTGAAAAAAAGAGGCTTTAAGGAATATTTACCCTTAAAGAAGTAGAAAGGGAAGGACAATTACAGTTTACCTAATATTTAGCCATACACAATCTGCATAGTTTTTCAGTCACTGTGTCCTATCTTAGTTCTATGGCAGATAACATCAAAGATGCCTAAATGACCGTAAAGAAACCAAGTGTCATACATTGTCTGTGATTTCTACTTTGAGTATTTTGCTCCTCAAGGCCCTTATCAAAACTAAAAGCTTTTCATCTTACGACCTCGCAGTCATTCCAATTCACTGGAATGACTTCTGACAACAACATTTGGTTTTTTGCTTTAAAAACATGAATCTTTGGTGGAAGTCAGCTTTTTCACTTTTAAGCTGGAGAAATATTCATGTGATCAGACTAGAGTTTAAAAATAAATTAAAACATAGTGAATAGAGGAATTAAAAAAATTAATTAAAATATAATGAACAGACTTCAGGAAAGCTGTGGAAAATATAGTAAAATTCAGATCACAGCAAAGAAATTATGAAGAGAAGGTAAGCTTTCAGCATATATAAGATATATATAGATATATATGTGTTTGTGTATATATATCTTAGCAAAGACACTCCTAGGCAGGGAGTTTCATCTTCTGCCACTTTAGCCCTTTGTATTCCTTCACAGCTTTTCATTTAATGGATTCAAAAATAGTCAGTACTGTCCCTCAGAGCAGCTTATTAGTGTTGTTTCAAGGTTTTTTCCACCTTTGAGATATCTGACCCTCAATATGGAAAAGCAACCAGCCCTATGAGACAGGAACTAATTGTTAAACAAACATAAAGATCTGAAACGGGAGGGGGGGGTGTAAATTAATGTAATTAAATAAAAATTTAAATAAATTAAATAATTTTAAATAAAAATAAAATTTAATGTAATTAAAGCAGAAAAAGTACGATGTTAATTCCTTCCTACCTGCCTGCCTGTGTGCCTTCCTCTCTTCCTTCCTTCCTGCTTTCCCACTTCCCTCTAATGATGTTAGAGTAAAAGTCTTGGGAAAAAATTAAGACAATTTGGACTTGTTTTTCAAAGCGTCTTCACTTTCTCCTTTCTGCCATTCTCACTCATTTGCCTTATGTGTAAAATTTAAATGGAGAGCTTCTTTGGAACAGAAACTAGATATACCTGGTGTTCATGTGGGACTTCTCTAAGTCTGGCTGTTACTTATTCATCTTGTAATTGCTGTTGTAACAAAATTAGACTTTAATATCTGGCTTTAAAGAAGAATTGCATGCACAAAGGAAATGCAAACCTTTGAGATTCTCAAGACTAATAACTCTGACACTCATTCTAATTTAGTAGAAAAATCATTTACTACTGGAATTAAAGCAATGTGATATGAAGTTGCTGTTAGGATAAGGACTGTTGTATTGCACGGAATCACAGAATAACAGAATCTTAGTGGTTGGTAGGGACCTTTGGGATCATTGAGTTCAAACACAAAAACAAAAAAAAACCCAGAACCAAAACCAAAAAACCACAAAAAACCACAAACAGACACAAACCAACAATCTGGGACACTAGAGCATGCCCTGAAGTGCCATGTCCACATGTTTCTTAAATACCTCCAGGGATGGTGACTCCACCACCTCCCTGGGCAGGCTGTTCCAGTGCCTGACCACTCCTCAGGAAAGTAATTCCTGCTAATGTCTAATCTAAACATCCCCTGCCCCAACTTCAGACCATTAATTTGAACAGGAGGAACACTTTGACTATAAGGGAATGAACTTTCTTACCAAGAATGTTTATTTCAAACTATGTCCTACACAATGTCTTTTTTTCACTTAATTTACATCCCTTCAGGCCTAAATGGATGCTTATGTCCATGTGACGGTTTCCAGTGTAAGATCTTGCAGAGATTCACTGACTCTAAGCTTTCACAGGCTGGTCTGGCCATATGCTTTTACTGAACACTCATTGCTACTTACAGGTTTGAAGACTTTTTCTAAGGATTTTTTCTCTAAGGAAAATGAGAATTTTAAGAATATTCTCTCTCTTCTGGAGGCTACTGATTGATGATTAACTCATACATGCTCCAAACACTTATTATTTTTTTCTCAAAAAAAAAAAAAAAGCTAAGTGAGGCTTTCTAAATATCACAGAAACATTTATAATTGTTTTAAACAACTGCTAAACAATAAATTATGCTCTGCCCTTCAGGAACAGTAAAAACTGCAACATGAGACAGTTTAGCAGCTACTAATACCCATGTTTTTAAAATGAAAAGATGTTGTGTAAAATGTTTGTAGATTCAGATCCTATTCTGCCAATATAAAAATGTGCTTCTGTGGGACGATATATTATCCTGAATAATCAAGTATTGCTACTCCCAACTGATTAAAACATAGTAGGAGGCCACACATCAGTATGCATAACATATGCTCTTAGGAAACAGGAATAATTTGCCAAGTCAGGCAGAGCAACTTGAAAGAGTCCTACATTATCTATGAGTTCAGATATTCTGAGAAGTAACTACAGCAACAAAAATAGGAGATAGAACTGTTCAAAACCTTTTCCACCTTATGCTTATACTATCAATAGTCTCAACGCTTCTCTACTCACTGTTGTCTTTCACTGTGACGGTCCCTGTGAAAACATCCAGTAATAGAATCCTAGTCCCATAGAGAGTAAAATAATTTTTTTTATTAATATTTTCATAAAGTTGACCTGAAGACTAGATTTGACCCACCAGTTCCCAAATCTCTAATAGTCTGAACTCCCCTGAAAATTATAACAAAGCATGGTAAATAAGTGTAGATTAATGACTACAGTTTCCAGAAGGTGAAAATTGATCAAGCTAAAACAAAATACTGTCCTGTTACATCAATGGGCCAATGCATTATCATGTTGTTATATAAGAAAAAGTATCAAAACTCTTAAGAATAGATCATATCCAAAAGACTTCTGCTTCACCAATATATTGCTTAAAAAGTCCCCAAGGTTTTTTGCGCAACACAGAATTACAAGAAAAAACATTGTTTTTTTAAATAATAAAAAAAAAATTAAGAAGTAACAGCATGTTGATGACTTACAGCTATAGAATAATTTTGTGTGAAACAAACAAGCAGAAGGATGCAAGTATTGCCTGAGTCTAAAAAGCTGCTAGGAACAAAAAAGGACAGCTGAGAATTATTAGAAGCGCAAACACAGTAATAAGGGTATGTCTACATGTCACATCCCGACACCCCCAGGCATCTGAAAGGACAGAACTATGTCCAGCAATTTTCCCTGCAATATCACAGAACAGAGTGCTACTTACTTTACCTACAGGATAAATTATTGTGGGAAGTGCTGCTCTCTTTCTGATTAGCCCATGTGGCTCCACGTAGCCCTGTAACATCCAGTGTTAAACATGCACAGAAGCAGAGGCCCTGATTTGAAACTGATAAATGAACCGTGCTGCAGTTTCCTGCTGTAGTTTATTGTTCTGTTGGAAAACTTTGCTTATTTGAGCCCCTCCTGACTGCATACATGAAGGTCAGTATGAGCTCTGTCATGTGTAGTGGGTTGAGCCGGGTACTTTGCTGCCTTATCCTGAAATATCAATTCATCAAAATGACCAGTGTGCATAGATGAGGATTGTGTATCCATTTTCCCATTGTTTGTGAAAAAAAATACCAAACCAACCAGCCTTCCTCAAAGTCAAAACTTGAGCCCCTCCTGACTGCATACATGAAGGTCAGTATGAGCTCTGTCATGTGTAGTGGGTTGAGCCGGGTACTTTGCTGCCTTATCCTGAAATATCAATTCATCAAAATGAACAGTGTGCATAGATGAGGATTATGTATCCGTTTTCCCATTGTTTGTGGAAAAAAATACCAAACCAACCAGCTTTCCTCAAAGTCAAAAAATTTTGTATAGAAATCATTTAAAATCCAAGCCAAAACAGGCTGAAAATTTAACAAGCAGAACAAAGTTGGAATAAAAGTGGCAAAATAAAGCTGTGCTTAGGAACACACGCCTTAATGTGAAATAAAAATAGTTCTGAAAAAAAGGAGCTGAAGGGCTTGACTGAGGATGAATTTCATCCCTAAAAAGTTGACAATGCTTTTTAGACAGGAAGTTGAAACATTCATAAATAAGACACAAAAGAATTACTGAGAGCATATATGCACCTAGCAATAGCTTATAAATAATACTCAGTGACCCCAATTTAAGCAAAAAAGAAAATCTTGTTTTCAGAAAAAAAAATAATATAATGTTTGAAGTCAACCTAGTTGCTTTTAGTACGTTTTGTGATGACTGTTTTAAGAATTATGGAGGTCCTATCCATCATTTAAAGCATGTTTATGTTCTGTGCATACGCAGAATGCTCTATATCCCATGCGTAGTACGACATATGTGGGTTCAAGCTTATGAAATTACTACGACAATAAGGCACAAATCCTGTAAAGTAACTTTACAACCCACACAGTCTATCACTAAATGCAATCTGGCAGTTTGAGTCATCAGACTGGCAAGGTCTAAGACACGATGCTGGAAATAATAAAAACTAGTTCTCGACTGCTTCTCAGACTAGAAATTTTAGAGCAAGTTCATTGTCTGTAACAGTCTGAAACATTTGAATTACATTTCATATATTCTATGTTGCAACTTGAAATGGATTAAAAATTGTACATTGAATAGAAAGCCAAAGTTTTCTAAAAATTAAAGAAACAGTTTTACTCTGTAGAAGATATCATTGCATTGGAGAATTGGATAGAAATAGAAAGATAATTTTAACTGAAAGCAAATACAAGTTTCATGGGATTCAAAATTTTGAGGAGGCCACAACTGGTACCACCTTCCCTAGCAGACAAACTGCCTTTTTTTTTGAGAAATATTTGCCATTTCAGATATCTTAGCCATATCAAAGCCTTAGAATTCAGCACGATGAACTGCAGCACAGCAGCATCCCACAGGCTAAGTTGAGCTTCATCTCTTACACTCCTTATTCCTTGCAGTCCTGCCTCTTTCCCTTAATCCATTGCTATTTTGTTCCTTCATCTTGTTGTTAAAAGGGGATTAAAAGTTTTGGCAGAATCACTAGGATGGGGAAAAGCAAGTCAGCCTGAGGCAAACACACAGCACGAAGAAGGTTGGGGCAAATTGTTGAAAGTTTAGTGAAGTTATGTACAAATTAAAACAGACACTTAAAGAGCAAAATGCCTGGAAAACTTAAAACTACTTTTTCTTTCTATATACAGGGTTATCCCCGGGCTGTATGCTGCTGTTGTCTGTGTGGCTATAGGGATGCCTCTAATACTGGGCCTTCTTAAGATTCCAGAAGTAAAGAACATGGACATTTTCTGCAGGGGTACAAACCTCAGCACCACGAAAACCTTTTATATGTTTTCACACAGAAAGCAGAAAATGAAAAGACAGAAACAAGGAGTGGAAAAATACACAAAATCAAAATAGATTATAATATTATATTCAGTGGATGCCCCTGTAGGTCCCTGTTGTGCTAAAGGTCATATAAACTCGTATGAAGACACAATCCTTTCAGTTCCTCAGCCTTTCTGTTAACGTGCAGCCACCACAAAAAGTCTCCGCAGATCCACTCTACTATTAGTTGTTTAAAAGCGAATCTTCCTTCCCCTTTCACATTTTTGCCCATTAACAGGACAAGCATTTAAAACACATAGATCAAAGATACAGAGGGATCAACACCCTAGAATTAAATAGACCGTATGGTATAAGCTCTTAAGCAGATCTGAAAGTGGTCTGGGAAGAAATTGCCTTCACAGATGCTATTTTCACTTTTTAATATAATTTCAGGATGGCAGATTTCTGGTTATGGGTGTTCCAAAAGTATGATAACATTGAAAAGTTTCTGAGGTTTTCTTTTTGAATATAGGCAAAGTAGGTCCTCAGGTTTTATTGCTCCCTCCCTTCTGTTTTAATTGTGCCATTATTGAATGGGAGAGAAAAACTTTTAAAAAGAAAATAAGCTTTTCTTCTTTTTGTTTTTTACCGTCTCAACATTAAAAAACTGACATCCAAATTTTATTTTTAGAGAGGAGAGTTTAAAAAAAATTGTAAGAAAGCCAGTAGCCATCCCATGTGTTTGGAAATTCCAACTGTTAACTCAGAGAACAGATAGATTCATCAAACACATGGCTAGAAGGGGAAGAACAAGATAACTGAGAAGTGAACACATTTAGCATAATAAGCAGGAGTTACAGCAGAAAAATATCAATTAGTGAGGCCTTTCTAAATGTTTCATAGTGGAGCTAACTTTATGTAAGTCATTTAAAGAAGGGTAATGCACTGTTATTTTGGATTGCTGTGCAAAAATTACTGCACAGGATAGAAAAACAAAGATGTGTGCACCAAAATTGAAAGAGTAGGACATAAAAGCGGCGTTGCTGGTGCCATGATGATAAGGGGGGTGGCTTTACAGCTTGTTAGAACTAATAGTTCAGAAAAATAAAATTATTTTGGTTTTCATTCACACAATCTTTAAAAAAAAAAAGACTGACAGAAAGGCAATTTTTGCCTGCAGCCTTTTTTTTCATTAGTCTGTAGCATAGCATTTTTAAGTATGACCATAGTCAATATAAACATATACATATATCTAGATCACTCTCTTCTTCTATCATATAAATCTCCTCCTATGACAGCACATTTCATGTAATTCCTTCCATAAATACATAAAACAGCAATTTAAAAGGAGTCAGGTAATTTCAGCCCTTCTATAATTGGAAAACTTTTCAGGACTTCTGTGTCTGAGTACTTAGGAATCATTCTCCAAATTCCCAGATTCTTCCTGCATTAATATTCTATATTCTGTCATAACTCAGATAACTCTTGTCCTTCCATGGTATTTTTAGAGACCAGAATCATAATCCCACACTGCCTTAATTTTGCTTAACTAAAATGACATATTCTAGATGCCTCTTCCTATGCTTATGAGTAACCCTTCTCTACATCTGTGTACCTGGAGTCATCTTTTTCTGTGCAAGATGCCTAACTATGGATACTGTAGGCAATAAAAACCTTCTCAGTGGTGCCTGGTAATAATGGCAATACTGTTTATTTCCATTGGATTCCAACAGAGCTGTTTCTCTGCAATTCATTTAGCCCCTCTGATATGAAAGGCTGCTGTAGAGATGATGTTTATAACACACTTAAGGCTCTTCAGTTTCTTAACCTTCAACATGGTTGAGGTTACTGATAGCCACAGCTGCTCCTTCACATTCCTTAAATCTGCTTCTGAATATATTTTCTTTCTGTGGCATGTAGGTTTAAAGGATATGATTTAGTGAATGGTGACATTCAACTCTAAGGCTTTTGCGTATACAGAAGAGATTTAAAGTATTTTACAGGCTACACATCTAAACCAGCCACTTCTTGACATATCTGTCCTCAAGCAATGGTCCAACCTGGTGAACGTGTCCTGTCATCCTAACAGATGGCCATTGGTCTAGACAGCTGAGGGACATGAATTCACATTCGAGTGATGTGAATTCATTCATCCGGGTGTTAAGTGCATGATACACAGCCAAAAAATTCAAAACAGTTGTCTTTCTTGAGGCTTTGCGCCTTTAGTTAAGGAACTGAGAAGTTTTAATCTGTTTGTATCGTTAGCAAAGCATTCAAATGGATGCATCTGTTGATCTAGTCTTCTAGATGTGCTCATAAACTGAAATATGTAGTGAGAAGTAGACTCATTAATGCTTATTCTAACATCAGAGCACATTAATTAAATCTCTTGGAATTCATTTGTTTATGCCTGCAGTAAAATTGAGAAAAAGGAGGATAATATAAAATGATTCTGTGGAACTCAGTCCAACAACATATAGATAAGTAGTTGCATATGATTTAGGATTTCCCTGTGATTGTCTGTCTATGCTCTGCGCTGACTGTGGCAGAAAAATGAATGGGATCTGCTAACCCAATTACATCCTCACAGTCTTCAATCATGATTATGGGATTGGATCAAGAACATCGGTTCTATGTGCTATACCATCTGCACAAAGTGAAAAAATATCATAGCATTTTCCCTATTTAAGGATCTGTTGTAATAGTTGTCTTCAGAAAGGCTAAATTTTCATTTTGTGAGAAGTAAAAGCCTATGACTGCACATCTGTTTACCCCACTGAAAGGAAATCCGCTGCTTTCAGAATGTGGAGACATGACAAATTCATTGTGTTTTGACCCACAGAACGACCCCGTGTCATCCCTTCTAGGGATGACCACCATGAGGGAGTGAAGTGTCACGTCAGTTTGCCCACATGAACGCAAATAACTGTATTTGAAAACTATTACAGAACCTTATGGAAAGTTATACAAACATCTGGCTTTTCTCCTTCCTGCATGAAAAGATCCTTATTGTCTACACTGCCATAAAAGGAGCCGTGGAACACCACTCAATTCACACTATAACTCCAAATGTAACGTATTTGAAAACTATTACAGAACCTTATGGAAAGTTATACAAACATCTGGCTTTTCTCCTTCCTGCATGAAAAAATCATTATTGTCTACACTGCCATAAAAGGAGCTGTAGAACACCACTCAATTCCCACTACAACTCCAAGTATAATCTCAACAGACAAAATGCAAGTTTACCAGAAAACTGAATTTTGTGGAACATGGACACTAAAGTGTTCCAAGATCAAAATTAATTATTTAAGTACATTGAAGCATCAAAAAAAGTTTCAAACCAAAATAGTATTATAATAAATGTTTTTCATAACAGAATAACTGCAATAAGAGTTAAAAAATAAAAAAAAAACAATCAAAGCTGAACCAAAATATTTAGTTTGGTTCAACCTCAAATTACTTATTCATTTGTTTCCAAAACAATTATATTTTTTCAGTTGTTACCAGAAAACTGAATTTTGTGGAACATGGGCACTAAAGTGTTCCAAGATGAAAATTAATTATTTAAGTACATTGAAGCACCAAAAAAAAGTTTCAAAGCAAAATAGTATTATAATAAACGTTTTTCATAACAGAATAGCTGCAATAAGAGTTTAAAAATAAAAAAAAAAAATTAAAGCTGAACCAAAAGATTTAGTTTGGTTCAACATCAAATTACTTATTCTTTTTTTTCCAAAGTTTGACTCCATGAACCAAAATATTTAGTTTGGTTCAACCTCAAATTACTTATTCATTTGTTTCCAAAACAATTATATTTTTTCAGTTGGACTCCAAATACTTCTTTTCCAGTTTTCCAGTTCAATTATAGAACCAGAAAGTCTAATTTTAAATGCCACAGTAAACTATATTGTTACATTATGACTTTTTGGAAAAGCCTAGTACCTTTAGCTAGTTTCTTGAAACTACTGATTGTATTTAAGTGCAGAACACTGTTTTCTTAAGTATGAGAACAACCACATAAGCTAACTGGAATATGAAAATTACTTGTCAGCCCAAAGATTGTCTTTTTTTTCCAATGATACTTGTTTGTCTAATTAAAATGTTTCCTCTATTCCTCTATTTACAAGCCTTTTTTTGCATTATTACCTTTTTTTTCCAATGATACTTGTTTGTCTAATTAAAATGTTTCCTCTATTCCTCTATTTACAATCCTTATTTTGCACTATTCATTATTTGAAAACTTGCTATTTTAGTGCCTCATTAGCACACTGTGTTAAAAGAAATGGTGTGGAAATTAACTTGTCTAGCACTCCCTTTCCAGTTAAAAACATTAACAAACCAGATTTCTTCATTTGAGTTTTTGCATTATTACTCATTATTTGAAAACTTGCTATTTTAGTGCCTCATTAGCACACTGTGTTAAAAGAAATGGTGTGGAAATTAACTTGTCTAGCACTCCCTTTCCAGTTAAAAACACTAACAAACCAGATTTCTTCATTTGAGAATACTTTAATGGTGGACTGCTAAAATCTTTTTTCTATGTTTGGTTTTTCATTTTATGTGTTGACCACATGCTGTAAGTAATACAAATATAATTAGCTGCAACTTGAAAAGATTAAACAATCACATTTAATAACCCCCCCAAAAAAAAGAAGTGCATGTATGTCTTTGTCTCCAGAAAAGATTAAACAATCACATTTAATAACCCCACGCCCAAAAAGAAGTGCATGTGTCTTTGTCTCCAATGACTACAAACTATTTCCCCTGAAAAAAAGTATATTGGCCAGGACAGAGTATAAATAAACACAAAACATGCTTATGTCAGCATAAACAAACCCAAGTGAATGTTACATGGTTTGTGAATAGCTTCGAACACAAATATGATGGTCATTTTACTGAAAAATTAAAACAATCTTAGGTATGGCCAAACGAATAGACCTGTGCCACTGGGGGGTTGCTATGTTAAGCTGGAGAGTAGGAGTTTAAAGTGGTTTCAGTCACTACTAATGAAGTAGAAAATTTGCAGTGTTTTTTTTTTTTTTTCAAGTTCCAAAAGGTATAATTCTGCTGCACTGCCACTGATCATTCAGTGAATTTACGCTGAGACAGAGTTTTAGGAATGTCTTAAATCCTTCTTGAATATAATATATAATTTAGAAAACTATCAGCATATATTGCTACACTGTAAATTGTCAGGGCTCCCTCAGAGTGTATCTGAATCTTGATCACTAAAAATGCCAAGTTGTTTTTTTTACTTTGTCCAAGATGTGAGATAAATATTGTCACAGTATTTTTGTGAGATACAAAGAAAGCAAAGAAAGGAAAAAAAAAACCAAACCCACAACCTTTCTGTCAAACTGCACCCATCTATTCTGCTTCAGTAAAAGATTATGTGTGCAGATAGTACACTGCTGATCTTTCTCAGATTTCTTTATGTTGGGTTTATCTTCAGTCATAATTATCTCAACTGCCATGCAGGGTATAATTTGGATCAAATTGGGCCATGGCTATTTTCAACTGTGAAAATGTCAATTACAACTTTTGTCAAAGTCATACTGACAAAAGACCACATTTCCTCACACAATATAGTGTTTCTGGCCACCCCTAACTTGTGGCTGCTGTTTGTATCTACTGATGACAGAGGCTTGCAAGAAATTAGTGTCAGCAACAGTCTGATGACAATTCTCAGATCAAATAACCCCTTTGATACCCTTTGAAAAAGAGGTAAATTATAAGAAGAAGAATAGTGTTGAGAAGCAGGAATGGATATTTTGGGGTGGGTGTGCTGTGATTTTGGTGATTGCACATCTTTCCTGGCCTTGATGGAGAAAGAATCTGCCCATGGATCCAATTCTGCGGAAGGGGAGGTGCTCTTAATGGCCTAATGGAATTCTACTATATGATATAACGAGGATTGATTTCATGTTTAAAGATCTAGGCGAGGTCTCGAAGGATTCATTCCATGATTGTTCTACACATTCATCTCTACTTTCCATTGTTCACTTCCTGCTTCACCAGGATAAAGTGATGTTTTTCAGCAAATATATTGTCTACTTCTGAGCACCAAAGCATTTATAAACTTTTTTTTATTATTATTTGAGATTTGAGACACTTTAGCTGGTGTTTTATGTTTCAGCACTCTTCCCTGACACTAACATTTGGCTTGCTGTTTCACTGAAGTGCTTTGTATATCCCAAATTATTTTTGTGTTACAGTTCAAATAATAACAGCCTAGTGGAAAATAAATGTCTGTTCGCTTCATCCAAATGATTACCTCAAAACTAAGAATAACTGCAGGCCATTTAGGTCAGAAAGCAAAGTTTCTAAAATATTTATGATGTGACATGTTCATTCCAACCTAGATAAAAGAAAATGCACAGACTACAGAAGACTGTGGGCTTCACTATCGGTCAAGTCAAGGATAAACTGAAAATGAACTTCAGAGTGCAAGTGTAGTGTAGGGGCTTGACTTTAGACAGTCCTTTCTAAGATAAGAATCAAGGGAATTAAAGCTTTAGAGACAAGTTTAGGATAAGAGTTTTTACTCATCCTAAAATTTGAAAAACCTTTGACCATTATATAAATAATTTTGTAAAACAGTACAAAAATCAGCTTTTTCATATTTCTCTGTGTTTATACTTTATCACATCTTTAGATTTTTTTTTCTGCAGTACAAAATCTAGCTTTAGAAGTAAGCTAGAATTTCACATCTAAACACCATGGGTTAATAAGTTCCCTACCATAACCAAAAGAGTCAGAAGAGTTAGAAGATTGAAGTCAAAAAGCTCAAAAGCAGATTATCCAGACAAAAATTACTCTGTAACAATTGAGAACTCTGCAGGACAATTTCACCTTCTTAAACTCAAACTGATAATATTTAGGTCTTTAAAATAATTTTGAAAGCCTTTTATTGAAAGGGTTATGCAAGTACTGATTACTATGCTTTTTACCATCCATTAGACTTCTCCTTGTTCATAGTTATTTGAGAATTCCTGCTGAGGACTGAAAGGTGGGCAGTTAATCTGGCATTTTCAAGCCTTTTTTGTGCTGTGAGACTTCAAAGACAGTCCAATGCGTTGCAAGCATTTTCACTTTAAACTAGGCAAGCACTAGCATTATAAAACCACATTATATATATATATATATTTAATATATAGAGATACATATGTATATATGCGCATGTGTGTATAAAAATTAACTAATTCCTTTGAAACTGCCTGGATCCTGTATAACTACTGATCAGTTGTTAGGTGTATGATTTCATATAGGACACTGAGGTTCAAATACCTCTTCCAGCTTCAATCTCAGTGTTATAAGTCCTGTTTGTTGGTAGTCTATCATGCTACTCAGGAGCCTTTGCCCAATTACTAGCTCATGTTTTACTTCTATGTGTGAATTGCTCTCATTTGCAGGCTAGACTTTAGACTACTTAAGTCATTCCTGGGTGTTTATTGATAATTAAAAGGTATTTCTTCATTGCAAGCTTCCCATGAGAAACTGATCGTCCCTACAACTTCTGTTCATTAATGCCTCTATTCTAATATTTTCAAGTCCTTTTTCTACCAAATAAGAGTTACATTGACATTTATATGGCAATACTTAGAAGGTACACAACTTTGCAATCTCTCCTCTGATCCCCTTCTTGAAGTCTTTCACTGCTGTCAGCTTTAATTCCTTTATTGCCTCTAGAGTTTATTGCTCCATAATATGTATGCAATCTCCAAGGATTAAAGAATACAAGAAAGAGCTCCTGATCTGAGAGTTCACAGCTGGAGGAATGAGCCACGTTATCCCAAATTTAACTATTCAGACAGTATACTTCAAGGACATAGACAAAACAGTCCACAGAAAGACAGTGATATAAGGCTTCTTTTGCCTACCCAGAGGTTGGCATTCACACCTGAATGTCAGCAAGCAAAATATCTTTCTTCTAGCTATTGTCTAGTTGGCCAGTGACAGCTGCATCTCTACTATATACTTCCCTCTGCTTCCCTAAAAGACTGTAAATCACAATGCAAATAAGGATAAAGTACATTTAGTCCCTCTACAAAATAAATGCAAAAAGAAAAAAATAGAAATGAGAGTCATACCTCATACCCATAGGGGAGGCTTTCAAAACTCTGCAGACTGCAACAGCGAATCACTTACAGTCCTATGGATCATTTATTCCTGTGTTAGAAAGGTTGCTCAGCACATGAATCTGAGCAAGAAAGGACTGCCTGTAGCATGAGTACTGGCACTTGGTTAATAAGTTTCCAAACCAGCTGTTTTTAAAGCTGTTGCTGTTATTGAAACCACCTGATGAGCTGATCCTTAGGAGATATGATTATTTCTCAATATCCTTGTTTGTCTTGGGCTATGGAATGAGCCTGCTACTGCTCTCCTACCTATTTTAATACATCTTCCAATCTCTGCTTTCTGCAGAGTCACCACTTCATTCCTAATAATCAAAAGTGCAAAGATGTTGGGTTTCTTTTAAAACAAGGAATGAAACAACTAACAAAAGCATGGGTGCCTATGCACTAGAAAAATAATTTAAAAGAAGAGGTTTTTTGAATATAGAGTAGATGGTGCTCAGTACCCTGAGTCTGACTATGAGGCACCTGAGTAGGCACACAATTGCCTAATAGAGAGGGATTAAAGCATACTAAGTCAATAAATGGAAGGGAAAATGAAAACATAGAAGGATGGACGTTCACATAATGTCCTACACTGCTGACACCCCTGCCTCCTTGGGAAAATTTTGCCAAGCACAATTTGAATAATTCTTTGATCCAGAAACTTCATGAATACTGACCTTTCACAACCCAAACATATCAAAAAATCAGTGCAAAATTTTCATCAGGAAGGAGGGGCGTACTAGAGACACTGCCAATGCTACAGCTCCAATAAACCATCAAATACTGAGACGGCTGGTAGAGGTACAAATTGCAACATTAGAACACTATCTGAACAGCAAGGTATGAAAACAGCAAAATCTGTGTCTTCTGTGTCTCTGTGAGGGAGTAAGTCTTTGGGGAGTCGAAGCTTTCCTACCAAAGAACTAGGAGACTATGGGTCTTTCATCAGTCATTTTAGAGAGAAAACATGACGAATCAGGACTCTGAAAAGGCAGTTTCTGCATATTTCCTATATCCAGGAGAATGGGAGAAGATGGAGCTGGGATTCTTTAGGGAACTTAAAAGTATCAGAGCTTAGACTATCCTAAACAATAATTTATACCTTTCAGTTTTTTGTGCATTTTGAAGTTAAATAGAGTCACTGTACCAACCATAAAGCAGTGATATAACTGATATTTTGAGTATGGAAACATGTTTACAAAGTGTTGATATACTGCACAGCAGATATTTCACAATCATCACAGAGTTGACTAGAAAATTGGGACAGTATTTATAATGTTTATTATGTAGTTAATTCTACTGCATTATAAACTGCAGTATTTCAGAGACAATATGAATGAAAAAAGGATGCTGGATGCTGTCACAAAATAAGAAGTTGCAGGGTAAGATAAATATATAGAAACTCTAATAATTCATTTTAAATCCAATCACATTACAATTTTTTATTAAAATGATTTTATTCTACTACAAGTAATTGATGGAAACATAATTTTATTGTCCCATAGGTGACGGTGAAGTAGGACAGTAGTTTTTCAATGGGTCATTTTTATAAAGACACATGTTAATTGGTCTACAGGGTAAATGGTACTGAAATGCAAGTGTTTGAAAGACTCTTCATGGAAATTGACTTTTATTTCTCCAAGGTACACATCATATTTCCTTGTGATGAAGCTCTGAACAAATTCACTCTTCAGCACTCATTTCCATGACAACCCCCCTACGAGTAATCACCCTGAATGGCTAGAACAAATTCCATCTTTTTATCTAAATTTTATCTGTAATTTTTTTTTTTTTTTTTACTACATAACCCCAGAATGACTATACTAAAAAGTTTCAACTAGCGGTGCAATAGTCCTCAGAGAATTTCTTAAGTTATCATGGCTTTTGTGGGGGAGGGAAACCTTTTAATTAGCATTACATTCAAACAGCATTTGCTAGTTGCAAAATGCTCTCTTGTCACATGACTCAGCTATTTGCTGTTGCTGGTTAAGTGTTTGGGAAGGACACTCAGCCACATACCCTGAAAAGCAGACTGTGGTCTCATGATAATTTCATGACATGTAATTACACGCCATGAAATTTCATCCCATTACTTTTTTTTTTTTATTAGCCCTCAAGCAATCAGAATAGACTGTGTGATAAATTGTCAACCACTTCTGTGAAAATTTAGCAGGGTGGACACAAGCATTTAAACCTCAGAGCCTTAAGTTAACGGGGCTAATTGTGCAGTGGAGTAATGAGGACCACTGATACAATTTGTTCTGCTGTCTTTAATGAACAAGTAATAAAAAAAATCTGGGATAGGACTGATACCAATTCTTGCCTTGCTGTTACTCTTTACTATGTGCGGCATGTGCAGAGAACTGAGTCACCACAGCTGCATAAGCTCCAAGGTGAGCACTTGTTAACCCTGAATGAGAAGATGAATCAATTACTTTTGGTTTAGTGCTGTCAGAGACACAGGGAAAACTGTGACTATAAAAAGCTATCTGAAGGAAATATTCCATATCCATTGCCAAATCTACATATGTTTAAGGTTTTTGATTGCACATGTTAAGAGCTTTGGAAATTTACAGCAATATCAAACTGTATTACATCAGGTTTGCTGTAGTATGACATAATATAATTTGAAATAATGTAGTGAAAATGAGTTCCATTAAGTCAATAATTACTAAAATATTGAGGTTTAATATTTGATGCACCAGTAAGTGAAGATGGTTATTTTATTATGTCCAAGA
The DNA here is from genome assembly GCF_001431845.1 of Calidris pugnax. NCBI lineage: Eukaryota > Metazoa > Chordata > Aves > Charadriiformes > Scolopacidae > Calidris > Calidris pugnax. The sequence continues at coordinate 5,859,926 of NW_015090868.1, read as the reverse complement.
CGAACAAGACCAAACACAAGCACACTTTGAAACACTGCATCTACAACCATACCTGGTAAGGCAATCCTTGAACTAACTAATTATAGCAATTTCCTGCACATTAAAAAACATTCAGCTAATTAAAATGTGAGCTGCCTTTCTTGGTTGTGCTCTGGCAAAGGCACTGCAGGCTACATTTGGACAACATGCCTCTGTAATTCAATATGCTTTGATTTTCCTATTGAACTGGCTTTGTTTCTCTCCATCTGTCATCCACCAAGTAATTGTACAAATACAGACTTCACTCGTAGTAAAGCTAGTTAAATTTGTGTTTCAAAGCTTAGCAAGAATTAAAATTCCTTTGCTGTGTGTACCATTTATAGCCTTCATTATTTAACAGTAGGGCCTGTTGTACAGGGATTGAATTCATCCAACTGTCTGCCTCAGGACTGAACATATTATTTAAATTTTGATCGTAACAGTTTATTTTCGTGCTTAATTTTATTTCTGATTATGAAAACTTTAATAATCACACAAGATCTCCAGATATTTGACGTGTGGAGGTGTACCAGCTGTTCCAAAAGAAAATGCCACCACTCCTCCCTGATTTTACTTCTCTCTTGATTCTCTTATATCTTTAATCCATGACTACAACGTGATATGCTAGGACTTTGGGAAAAAAAAATATCCCAGAATAGAATGAAAGGTTTAGTGGAATGAGACCTCCTCTGTGAAGATATTAATGAAATATTGCTACCAGGTCATTTTATAATCCAGCTAAGACTGTTCCTGAGCTCCTGCACCATTATATTCTGTTTTATTTTATTCCACATGAGTCATTTTACTGCAATTTAAGCTTCCTCAATTATCACAGTAGATGTTTCCTTGGACTGAAATTCAGATCTACAAAATTCTTCCATTTATGGTGTAAATATTTTTTCCTGCAACCTATTCTAATTTAATTCTGTTGTGTTCAATTCCTTCCTTTTATCCTTTGATTTCCCCTTCGGAACTAGACTGAAATTTCCAAAGTGGGTTTACGCTTTTTTTTTTTATCATTTCATATTAACAACAAATTCCCTTGCATATTCCCCACCCTGTTTGAGTATTCTCTCCGTGTCTTTTTCTATTTACACATAGGAGAGTATCTGATCAGTTGTTAAATGCATGCTGGAATTATATAGCATCTTTTTTTTCCACTTTGCAGCAACTGGGTAATCAACAATAATTGTGAACCAACTTTAGTAAGTACAGATACTAATAGAATATTTTAATTTGCAAAATCTTCTCCGGTTGTATTAATATTGACAAGTAGTGTTTCAGGCTGAAACAGTTTTCTAAAAGAAACAAGAAAGCTTATTTAAAAATGAAACTATTGAAAAACTTGAAAAAGATTGTGCAAGTAGCGAAGGGCAAAAATGCAGTCCTTATTTTATTTTTCTTTGGTATGTTTCTGTATTCTTGAGACCTAGAATGGCTTTGATCTTCTTCAAACAAAGGTGCTGCACAGGCCTTTTGCTGCTGACTCGTCTACAGGGGGGTGTTCTCAGGGGGTAAACATTTCAGCTCTAAAACTATCAAATGATTTATTTGCTCTTGGGTGAAACCAGTAGCACAAATATAAGCAAAGAACACAGGTGAATACACTGTACTTACTACATACTGCTTATAACATTTCACAGCAGTAGTATTTTATGGCAGTAACTCCACCAAAGTGTGAAATAGATGTAAAGACAGTAGGTAGTTAGTCCACATCTCCAGCGGAGCTTCATTAGTAATTTATATAAAGGCTAAATCAGTTGATATAATTTAGGAAAGTGAGTCTTATGTACCATATGTATATGGTATTTATTCACGTCTCCTTAAAAGAGTAGGTTTAAAACGTGCTTATGGGGGTTTTCAGAACCGGGACACCTCCCTGAGTGATGGTTAAATGACACTTCTGCATGTACTATCACCTTTGTTTGTACTATGATTGCTTTTAGAAAAGCAAATTCCAACTTTTCCTTATGGAGGGCCCCTAGAAGAATTTTGGTGTAATACTACTTCCTCAGCTGGGTTTAAACAGATCTGTTTCACTCAATGTCTCCTAAACAACAGCAAAAATCTTAATCAGGAGCTAAAATTTTTGTTCCACTACGTACTGTACCCACTAGGAATTTTGCTAGCAATTTCAGTTGAATTAAGTTAGAATTACAGTGATAATTTTAGTAAAATTTCAGGTGCTTCTGTAGAACTGAGAAACAGATGAGAACTGATCAAAGGTAATCAAGAGTGAGCGGAAGCAGAAATAGGATGGTTTCAGAAATAGAATATGGGGGTGTGAGCATAAGCATACATGAACAATCACCATCTAACTTGTCAGCTGGGCTCTGAAGAAGGCAGGTGCCCCTAGAAGGGGAAGCCTATTAATATGGAGATACACATTATGGGGTGGAAAAAAATCACAATTTGTAGTAAACGTCTGTTAAATTTTCCTCCTAGGCTTCTCCTTGTGCTTCTATTAGTTTTGCAAGCTATTCCCTGGTGGAGCATCTAATTTTATGTCTCCATCTATCAGTCAACTGTCACTTAAGAAAATGTTGCCTTGAGTCAAATCCTGTAATTCTGTTCAGGCAGTACTCCCCCAACAACTCAAAGGAGGTAGTTTTGACAAAGAAGATAGTGTAAGACTTGGCCCTTAGTTTTTAATCTTCAAGCTTGTTTGTTTTTTTCCATTGATATCAGCCTAGTTTTTTATCACTACTTGTGATTAACAACATTTAGTTGAAATCAGGTTATATTTACAATTCAAAAGCAGCAAATCCTCAGTAGTACAGTCCTGTTCTTACAACTAAGATCATGGGGAAAGACTGACTGTAGCAATGCTTCCATTTTGATACATCTGCTTTTATTTCCTTCCTTCTTTGAAGTGTTTAAATTGTTTTTCTTCTTCATTATTAAAAAACAACACTTCCTTAATTTTCTCTAGGCAGACTGAACTATATGAAACAGTAATGACATGACCTAAGATCGAAAATCAAATAAGATATCTTCAGCTAAGTCTGAAGGATGCTTCAAGTGATGCAAGAATATGAATGTAGTAATTAGCACACCTCAATAGAAACTTGATTTCTTTCTAGCTTCTCTATGTTCAACCTTTATTCATCGCTGAGACAGGTTTAATTATTTTTTCCCATTTGTACACACTTTACAGGTGCTGGGCTAGCAATTACGCAAAGCAATTAACTGCTTTCTTTGCTATTTAAGAACTTGAAATGTGGTGGGAAAAATGGGTATCAACCATCTCGTCACTTGATTTTATTGAGAAAAACCTGCTGCCGTACAGGTCAATCTGACTATGCAACTGCAAGACACTATCATGCAGAGGATTCAAATTAGGATCTTAATCTTCAATTGGTAGGGATGGAAAAATAGATAGAAGAAAATAAGCAAATGCAGGCAAGGAGTGTCTAAGGTTCAGTGGTATTTCAAACTGAAGAAAAAAACCACTAAATCTCTAATCTGACTGTCAAGTGATGCAGTACTGATACAGACATTTAGAAATTCAAAAGATGATAAAAACTGGAGAAGTATTTTGTATTCCTTCACTTTACATTAAGAAGAAAGAACAAGGTACTTGGCAACAGATTCCTGACATACTTTTGGAACAGACACAACATTGTGTCATTGCTTATACTGGATTTAGAAAGGCTGTCCACACAAATTTGCCATAAAAAAATATTAATTAGTGTTTCTCAATGCTGCTTTTATGGCAACATTCAGTCTCTGTTAGGAGAAGAAAAAGTAGATTACAGAAGAGCAGATATAAAAGTATTATTTCATATCAGAGCAGATATTTACACATTGGTTGGTGCTGAAGAGAGTTAAGAGAGGAGATCACCAAAGCTATACCCAAAAAACTTTAATCAGGTCTGATTGCTATTCTGAGACACAGCTTTTCAGTTCTGCTTTAATAAGTGTAATAAATACAGATGAAGCAGATAGTCATTACTAAAAGAATTTTTGTTCTCTGAGCAAAGCACAAAGTGTCCCACTGACACTTTATTATAAATACTAAAGAAGCTTTCCACCTAAAGTTATTTCCAAGGGGAAGCACATACTACTTACTTAAAGAGTTGGTTGCTGTAAAAAACTTTAGTGTTTGGCACCTTGAATCTTTCTATTTTTATTTTTCCTGCAACTATTCTAATACTCAGTCAGCAGTTTCACAGCGACACAGATTCTCTAGGGACAGGAATAGGATTTACCCACGAAGGCAGGAAGAGATAGGAGCTGCCTTTTTATGAGTCAAGTACTACACTCACTTCCCATCACAAAAGATGATTCTAGCTCCTAAATGCAATTATATTATCGGTATGGCTTCATATAGCAAGACCACAAAATATGTGGACAGAGTATGGAGTAGGATGCACCATAATAAATATACGGACACACCTTCAGAGATTATGAAGTAGCTTTGAAGGACTCAAAGGCCACCAGTGCTATGGGGACACTGAGATCATCTGGTTTGCCATTATGGTGGTAGGAATGCAGGAAAGAGGATTAACTAGGGGAAGGGGGAAAGGCAAGGAAAGTTAAAGTCCCCTTAGGTCTTTCCATAAAGCTGCAATCAAAGTTATCCCTTCCAGAATCAGAAAAATAGATGGTTTTTATGTGTTCTCCTATTTTATGTAGATCAGGCTTTAGAAAGTTACACGTCCTATGACACAAAGCAATCTTTATAAAATATAATATCCTCACTCAAGTAGCCTACAACTTCAAAGCTCTTATAAAATTTTAAATGTTGAGTGTACATGATTAGTCCATCTAATGGAGATTGAAGGTGAGAAGATAACAGAACCTCTGATAACTATCAAAACTGTATACTCAGAAATGATTGTGATAATCTGGATTTTTGTTTGAATACTTTGTCCTGCAGAAATGCATCCTAAGATGCATACAATAATTCCCATACAAATAAAAAGGTTAAAATTTTAAAAATTGTTGTGAAGATGGTGAAACTTTTCTTTTAAACTCAAAATGCACTTTTGACTGCTTAAGAGGAATATTAGCTATTGAAAATCTTGAGACTTTGACTTTTCAAATCACTTCAGAATAATGTTCTGCAAAGTTTCAATAGTTTTCCAATGGAGAAAAATCATTTGCATTCTGTTAAAATATGAAGAAGAACAGCAATACTGCCAGATTTTCTAAACAAGTTCTTAGATAGTAGTAACTGCTGAAATTGGTCATCACTGAATTAGGCTCATTAAGACCTATTCCATCATTAGCAAGTAAAGAATTGTCTCTATCCCCAAACAGCTGCAGAGCAGAGCAAGGTTATGCGATTTTATATGGGAAACAATCCAAGTTTAATAGTAAAAGAATAATATCTGAGTGCTGATACTTACATTCTAAATGAGCTTCCCATAACGCTTTCATTGATCAAAGTTATAACCTCTTTATAATGCAAAGAAATGGAATGAAAACAGTCCAGTAACAATGTTTGCAATCATTTTTATTAGCTATGTTCAGAAAACCTTCTGAGAATCTTTAGAGGACCCCCTGGAGAAGATGATTAGGGATGAGGAGAGAGTATGTTGATAAATGCACACTGAAGAGTGAATAAATGGATTCGTTCTTTCACTTTATAGGGTTATAATATTTTGGTATTACTTCAGTAAAAGGCCTGGGTATCACTGCAGGCGACTCAGAGAAAACTACATCTCAGTGAGCAGTTTCAGTCAAAGAAATAATCAGGTTACATGAATGCCTGATGTAGAATGTTATTATGTTTTTAGAATACTGGAGACGACGGGGGTCTGCTCTCCTTCCTCCCTCAAAGGAGAATTTGGCTTTGGATTAAAGATTCAGAGAGTGCTGGTGAGAAAGAGCAAGGGCACCGAGCAATCTCCCATGAAGAGAGACTGAAACTACTGGATTTGTTTACCTCAAAGAAGGGATAAATGAAAGGGTACGTGCTGAAAGTTGTTAACATTTCACGCACATTCTCTAGCAAAAGACATAAGATGACAAAACCAGCCACTAGGAGGTTGGAAAATGCCAAAACTACTAAATACTTTAACAGATGTGCCCCAAACAAGAGAGAAATAGTACCAAGAAAAATAGTTTGCAAAAAGTTTCTCTGTCAGACATAAAAGATTTCATTATTTAAAAATAGGATTTTTGTTCAGGTCAATTTCTGCAATTTAGATTCTTCTTTATAATATTAACACTGGGAAAGCTCTTTCTAATGATGCTTGGGTTTACACTTAATACATAGACTTATTTCTATTAATGAATGGAATATAATCTGTATCACAAACATGCATCTCAAGATTCGTGTTCTTTCAGGATACTTGCAGGTGTGAATATTTAAAATCAGATGTAACACTACATAATATTGCAAATAGAGATACTAATTCTCAAAACTATCACAAATAAAACATTCTTAGTCCCTTTCTTAAACCCTTTCATTTTTTTCTCTGCTGATAGCAAATCAACAATTTTAATGGTTCAAAAATCTGTCTATATTCCTTTTAATAATTTTCATATTAAAATTAATATTTAATATTAAAATTAATATTTAATTTTAATAGCTTTTGTTATATAAATATAGGAAGGAGACACACAGCATACACTTTGAGACTGGAATAATCTCTGAGTCATACAAATAGCTTACCAGCATGTTAACCAGGGAAAATAATTCATCCCTAATTTACAATTAAAGGTAGTAGCATATGCAAATATTAAAGGAGTTCCCAGCTTCTATCATATGGTCAATTTTCAACTGCTAATGACTATTCCTTATTTCAGATTTTCAAATGAAAAATTTGTAATTCCAATTGGCTCGTTCCAGCTTAATATTTTTGAAAAATATTCTAAGATGTAATGATTCGAAGTTTCTGAGTACTAGGCTAAGGAAAAAGCCATTTAGAGCAATAATAAACACAACCAAGATGATGGAGATAAATAGTAAGTGGTACCCCAAAAAGAGAAGACAACCTTTCCTGGAAGGAGGAAACTCCAGAAATCTTCTGAAAAGATTGTTGGGACAAAAGTAGAAGGGGCCTAATAAAATGCCTTTCATTTTAGAAGACAATGCATATGCAGAGTACGAGCAAAATTTCTGAGAGAGAAAACTCACTGTTGGTGAGGACAAGAGTACTAAAAGGAATAAAATGTAATGATGTGAAGCCTACAGTATCACCTCTAAAATGAAAATTATTATTTAGAAAGGACATGACAGGAGAGAGATTTATGCTTGGAAATCCCAGAATGGTACTTTACTTTCAGATCATTTAGTGACCTGAAAGGCAGATTTTAGTGGTCTTATTTTTAATTCTTAAGGGATCTGAATTTCTGTATTTCACTTCGTTATATTTGATTCCTACATCTGCAGACAAATTAGGCATGAAACATTTTTTGGAGTGATGCAAATCACTGCAGTCAGGTTTGAATTAAACTCTCTTCAGCAATTACAATGGTGGTAGAGGGGAGAGAGATGACAAAACCTAAAACTTATACTGGCAGCAGTAGGAATATTTGCTGCATGTATCAGAAACACAAACCAAGAATCTCTGTTATGTCAAGTATCTGTCACATGAGCTAGTTTTGGAAAAGCTGATGTGGTTGCATCTGACTGGCTTTAATAGAAATACTATCAGGGCACAGGAAAATCAATTTATTTCACTTTTAAAATAATAGATGGGGAAGTCACTGATGCAGTACAACTAGATTTTATAACAAGAATTGTTTGCAATCTCAGTAGAAGAACTATTCTCTATATTTCCTTTGAAAGCTCTTCTGATTGAATCTAATTAAACTATAAAGCTGCAAATTATAAAGAAGTCTCACTATCATGCAAGCAATTTCACTTGCACACAAAACTTGTATGAACCATTGTGACTAAATCAAAATTTGGTTAAGTATTTAGCATCTTTTAGAAACAGTAAGATCTTTTAAAATATCTTCAAGATTTTTTAAGTATTTATTTTGAAAGTGCATGGGAGTTGCATGCAAAGAGAAAACTACTGGCTTTTCTAAATCTAGTTATATCGAAGCCTACTAATATGGTCACTAAGTAACTATTAAAATCCTAAATTTAAACATATCTGGCATCCTACCACTGTGGTAGATACAATTTGGTTTTAAATAAGACCATCAAATGATATAATATTTTACAAATAGCTTATAAAATTATTACTTGCTAAAATAAATTACAGTGAAGGTCTTTGTATCACAATTTGTCATTTGTTTTTAACAGCAGTACTACAAAGTGGGAGCTTCTTTACAATCTTGCAGAATGACAACCTTCAAAAAAAGCTGGCTACTTCTTATTGCATTAGTCTATAAAATATGTTTTCCTTAGAGTTATGTGATTCCCACCCCCACAGAATCTCAATTATACACTTACAGGTAAGAAATTATCTAGAGACTAGATAATTGCTTCCATTTCTTTCTCCATGTTGAGTCTGTTTGCTGATTGTACCCTGAATACGCAATGATGATTGTGTCAAGCTACATCTCACAATTTCTGCTCTTGCATCTGACTGCTTATTAAGGACTCAGTTTAAATTCATTCTATTTTCAGGTGCAGTCTGCAGTTAGAATAAAGCTTGAAAGGGAAATGTCAGCGGTACATGGAAGGTGCAATTTTCTCCTATATGTGGTCATCTTCTTTTGACATAAAGTTACCAACAATCAAATGAGATTTCCACCTCTAATTCCATAGATCTTTTGGACAGACCAAATCTATGTGTCACAATTGAAAAGGAACTCAAAAGAGTTCCATGGCAGCTGAACACTCAGTACTGCTTTGTTTCATCTGAGTTTTAGAGATAAAAAATTAAAACCTCATTCCTATTTGGCCTGAATTTTTCCTACTTTTTGGTGTAAAAGCATGTGGAGTCCTAAAAGAACCCATTCCAACTGCAATATTTTAATATCGTAATTAAGACTAGGCAGATAAGATTTCTTTCTTACCCTAATCAGAGATGGTCTTAACTTGCTTCAGCTGATAAGCATAATTCCAGAAAATCTATTTCTTTTTTAAGAAGAATTTCTTTTAATGCACTGTAAAACTAGTAAAGTGATAGTAGATAAGACACCAACTCGAAGACTGCACATACTAAAATAAAAAATGCAACAGAAAAACTTGATATCAGCTATTGAATCCTAGAGTTCTCCTCAAAATATAGCACTTTGTGTTTAAAATAAATATCACTGTCTATAGTAGAGAGGAATACTTAACAATAAGAATATGAACTGTTTGCTTTTTATCCACAAATAAATCTGAGCATCAGTTCAGTTGTTTGGTCACAACCTTCACTTGAAAAACCCTGAGGAAAGACTATGGACTAGTGGGTGTTTCCAATTTCAAACCTACATTGCTAAATTAGAAAAGCAGTATCTCAAAAATCCTTCTTTAGTCAGTGAAGGAGCTTCAGCTTATCTAAATAAGAAACTCAGCTGGGATCAGTACCCAAAGGAACCTGTTGTTCTTCACTTATTGCAGACATGTAATTGATATCAGCTATTGAATCCTAGAGTTCTCAAAATATAGCACTTTGCGTTTAAAATAAATATCACTGTCTATAGTAGAGAGGAATACTTAACAATAAGAATATGAACTGTTTGCTTTTTATCCACAAATAAATCTGAGCATCAGTTCAGTTGTTTGGTCACAACCTTCACTTGAAAAACCCTGAGGAAAGACTATGGACTAGTGGGTGTTTCCAATTTCAAACCTACATTGCTAAATTAGAAAAGCAGTATCTCAAAAATCCTTCTTTAGTCAGTGAAGGAGCTTCAGCTTATCTAAATAAGAAACTCAGCTGGGATCAGTACCCAAAGGAACCTGTTGTTCTTCACTTATTGCAGACATGTAACAGGCTGGATGGAGCTTTGAGCAACTTGGTCTAGTGGGGGGTGTCCCTGCCCAGGACAGGAGGGGTGGAACTTGATGATCTTTAAGGTCCCTTCCAACCCAAACCATTCTATGATTCCATGTGAGGTGGGTCCCTACTGTCTATGTTATATGTAAGAAAATGTGGCAAGGAAAAGGGATAGACATCGTCACCTTCAGTATATGACAAATAGGTCCCATTTCTAGTGACACAACTGGATCAGTTGTGATAGCTGCAGGTTCAATTACTACAACTATTAGTAACTACCACTTTCGAGTCCATTTGTGGATACCGATTTGATTTTCTTGAGAATAATAGTCCTCTCTGTCCTATATTTCCTTGTCTTGTGTTTGTTTCACTGAATGATGCTGTGCTTCCCAGAGCTGTCTCATCCTGTCACATTTTGCTGGAAATCTATTATGACATCACTCTGTCATCTTTTACTCTTTCACCATTATTATTTCTTTATTCCCTGCTGTAGTAATGGAATGCCCAATTCCCATTTTCAAGCAAACTCAGGCCTCTTCCATGCTCCTTCTTTGTTCTTAGTGAGTCATTTCTCTTTCTTCAACCAAATGCCCTTATTATTTCTTGCACTTTGCATGTCACAGTATTTTCTTCTTTCTCTTACACTCACACAAGGTCTTCTCCAAATTAAAGCAAAGTAAAATCTTTCATTGCAGTAAATCTTCTCAAAATACAGTTAGAAATGTAGGGAATTCGTTGACAATCTTCTGTAGGTCACCCAAAATCTGTTGCTAACATATCCACCTGTGAATATTCTGGTACCTAATATCATGGAAAGTAGAACTGGCATGATCTGTGAAAATGCATGCATAAATAAAAATATCAGAAGGAGGATTAATTTGTCTTTGTGGTTCAGCAACAGAGGGTGGAGATCTGTGGTGTGGGTTAAAAAGCATCTCTTTTGCATCTGTGGTGTCTTTACCACAGACTAGATCTTCCATGGGCAAACCCCACACTTCACCCACAATACTTCCTGAAGTTGAAGTTTTGAAACAAGCCTAGAAACTCTGAGAGTGGCACAGACTTCAGCAGTATATATAAATTAAAATAGCTCCATTATTGATGGAAGAAAGCACAGCACCAAGAACCTGCACCAAACTGAGCAGTACTTCTGTGACTTTCTGAAAAACTTGAAAGACAAATTCTGCCTGACAGAAACAGGAAAAAGTAAAACTGAATACAACAGAAGCCTTTTAAATGGTTCCTGTTGCTAGTCATAAACATACCAGTGAAGTACTATTTTCAGCATCAATGCATAAAACTGCCTAGGGAATAAAGAACAGAAGAAACTATTTCAATAATTTTCTGCAAATCCATATAATGTTAAGCATAAATGTAATCCAGAAAATATTCTCTTATTATAAAATCAGCAGTATGCCAGTTTCTATTATCTCTGTTATGGTCATGTACAAAAGCTTTAATCAAGGAGAAATGTCTCATTCCCTGAAGCACTATAAACCCATCCATAGTAAAAAGTCAGCTATGTCATGAATTAAGTATCTGTAGGCATAACTACATAAAGTTAAAGTAAATGAATATGCGTTGTTTTAATCATGATTAAATTTAATTGTGTTCAATGCTGTGCAACACCACAACAAATCACGGTTATTTTTTCCAAACTACATAAAGACATTCTGATTTCAGTCACTACTCGATGCAAGATACCCAAGTTGATGAATCAGCTCGGATGTATCCAATATCTTTAAATGGATCTGTATGTCTGTGCGTATGTGTCTGTTAAAACTAATAATATCATTGAAGAGACATGGATGATCCCCTACGAAACAGGCAAATCTATGAAGATGCTAAGAGAGAGATCTATGAATGAGCAACTGTACATCTGTGAAATGATGAACAGCACAATGCTGGAACTGCTATGCACAACTATTTGTCTGAATAGCACAAAAAGTAATTTGCAGAGATTTTCAATATTTTCTTGTTTCTCAGAGAACTATGCTATTTTTTATTATTTATTAATATTCCTATGCTCATTGACTCGTACCTGAAAATGTTTGCATACTGCCAAGGTGCCACTCATTTGTCTAATTCTAGCAAAAATGAGAGCTTGTCAGAATGCTCTGATTAAATGCATCATTTTCTAAACTATTTATTTGTCGTCTGTTCATTTAATTAGGGAGCTGAAACGATACAATGTTAGATGATAAAACTGACACAGTAACTAACTAGAAAGCAGAGAATGAGGACAGTCTGTGAGAGAAACAAGTATATTATTATAAATTCATTATCTTGCATGTACCCATTTTGTGCATTAAATTACAATTTGCAGAAAATGTTTGAAAAAAGCATTATTTGCTCATGAGCAGAAAGATAAATATGAAATATCAGACCCTACGCATACTTTAGTTTCACTGATGACTAAAACACCAAACCAATAAATAAAGTGATGAAATATTATGCCACTACAACCTAATGTGTCCCTACCCTTACAGGCAAAGCATCTATGCTAATATGACCCTATTACAGCATTAGCCTTGTCTAATTGATTTGAAAGAAAGAGGTAAAAATGAAGTTGAGCATGTTGCTCAAATTGTCAGTGTATGTAGTGTGAGGTAGGTCTGGGAAATCTAAGGAGAAACAGAAAAGCTGCATCATCAATTCAGAAGTGCTTTTAGAGCTTCTGGTGGTAGAAGGAGAGCTAAAGCCAAAGCTTTAATAAAATCTGACTTTGTGCCGTGTTCATTTCGTATACATCAAATACTCAGACCCCCCTTAAGCAGCGTGATATTGTAGAAGGGGAAGGCAATGTCATAAGTCATGTGGAAAAACATGAACTAGAATTTTTAGGAGACTTGTGTACGTAAAGAAAAGGAACTCTAGTAAATATATGCAAATAATATTATGGTTTTCTCACTTCTAAGATTTAAGGGAGAAATTCAGCAAAGTTACCTTTCAATTATGTCACAAAATGCAATATAATTCTTTATCAGATTTAATTTTAACTTTTTATCTGAACCAGTTTTTCAGAATTCCTGATGTTCATAATTTGCAATGAAATTAACTTTTTAAAATTTTCTTTAAAAATTGAAATATGGAAGTTGCAATTTTTACTGTTACATTAATAACAGTATATATTCTGGAATGAGACTGAATTTTTTAATTGCTAATATGTTTCCCAGCCTTTGCAAAACTTAAACAGTAAAAACCTTCTCAAAGCTACTAAAAACATTCTAATGTTTTGAATTGGAAAAACAAAAATAAATTTTCAAAATTTCCCAGTAAAATATATAAACACATTTTGATTCAGAGGTCTTGAACTATTTCATTCTGCATAATTTAATTATGCTATTTTCAAATTAGGATATACGATATTATATATCATTAAGATTAACTTGTCAAAATGCTAGTTCAAACAAATTGAAGATAATTATAACTAATCAAACACCAATTATTATGATTATTGTTTAATTTAAATTATAAATTTCAACTGTATTTATTATATTTAATTTTAAATGTGCTAGGTTATTCAATTTAAAACAAATCCCAGGGAACACCGCTGGATCATGGGAACAGCACAGGCAACCTGATAAGTGAAATGACATCACAGAAACAGCTTCTCCAAAGACTTCAAAGGAGACTAATTAGACCTAACCCTCTGAAAAGTACTGTATTTCAGGTTGGAAGTGCAAGGTCTACTCATTTTGTTGATGGACATTCATCATCCTACCTGACAACTGTTAGCGATGGCAGTTACACCACTGTTAACATCTTTACTGTCACTGCTAGAAGTCCAGTGCAGGAATCAATGATATTACCATGACAGAAATTTGAAAGGAACTCTTAATCTCAAAATTGAAAATAAATGGGGAATTTGTCAACCTATAGAATAGAATATTTAGTTTTATTGTAACCTGAACTTAGTCCTATCATATTAATAACTGGAAAGATTTGCAAGCAAAAACTACATTCCAAGAAATACATATATAGTATGAGAACTATGGGACTTTTTTGGAAGACAAATGACATTCTTATGGCAGGAGTTATGATGTTAGCCATTTAAACACGATGGTAACTTCACTTGAAAAGTTTGTATATGCTCAGTTAATTTAGTGATTCGCAATCCCATTTTTCCTTTAAGAAAGGAAACCAGAAAAGAATGTATTTAGGAGGCAGTAATGAACACTGGTAGAAGTTGGAAGTGTAATTCATAGTAAATCGTGGGAAAAGTTACCCTTTTAAAAGGAAAATTCCTGAAATTTATTTAAACATTTTTCATTTCTCTAATGCTGTCTAGATTGTATTTCAAATAGTCTGTGTTTAGAGGTTTGCTTTTTGTCCTTGAAGATGCTATAAACATATATTTTTCTGAAGATTAATGAAAAAAGTTACTTTTTCTTTATTTTTTTCCAATATATTCTATTTTATTTGTAAGCCCAGAGTTTCAAGAAGTGCTTTTAGGCAGAGGGCAGTATTCAGCTACCAGTAAAACAAGTTCAGAACAATGATACAAGACATTATTAAACAATAACTGACCCCTCTGAGATTCTTTTTAAAAGAGCTATTGTAGTCTCTGGGTGCATTATTTTTCTAAAGAATTGAATATGCGGTACGGTAAGTGAAGCTCATGAGGTCGTGCTGGTCCTATGCTGAGTCTGATTTCCATCTGAAGCTATTTTTTGGTGGACTTTTTATCTCAGGAACAAAAAAAAGCTCTTTGTGGTTCCTGTCCAGTAGTGGAGCTGGAAGATACACATATTTTTGTTCATATTTTGTGACAGCTGATTGGCAAAGACTAGTTTTCTGTGCTGCAACAAAGTCCTATTGAAAAACTGTCAGAGAGGTGATATGCTCTGCTCAAAAGTATTATTGAACTGCTTTTGCCTTATCTTTTAATCCATGTACCAATAAAAATTTTTTAGCTATTTATAAAAGACACTTTTTGGGCTACTTATAAAGGACATCAAGTAAAATTTAGCCTGTGTGATCATACGTCATACATTTAAAAAAAATTTAATTTTCTCCTGTTCAGAAAGAGTTAGAAAGCAATAGAAAAGAAACCCAAACTATCCATCTATCGATTCCAACAGCTTGAGTCAGAATGGATACACAGGGAAAAAAGGGAATGTAAAGAGAGGAAGACATCCACTTACGTATTAAAAAAAATGTTTTGGATAACAAAAAAGACGTGATATTAGAAATTATTACATATAATAAAAGAATGATGTTACAAAACATTTTAAAAGAGAAACTGATATGAATATTCATATCTCTACTCCTCTACAACCAAATATGCTTGAAGTCCTTCAAGTACCTACCAGCAGGCACTTCCCTTTGCTACTCCAGAGCACCACAGAGGAATCAGTGCAGCAACAAACATCCCCACTAGATGGTAGTGGCATCACTAATTGCTGATCCTTCACCTTAAAACTTTTTTTTTTAATTACGTTGACACTTGTACCCTCAAGATTATGACTAAAACACATTGGTTTTAAAGGAATTATAAGCCACCAAAACTTATTAGTAAATTTAAAAAATACTGAAATTTCCATCCTGTGAGAAAACATTTTGCTAGCACTTGTTGGACTAAATGGAACATAAAATAAAATGTGGAAACATTTGCATGACGAAATTCAGAAATCATGACAATAAATGAATATTTGCAAAAAAAAAAAAAATATCTTTGAGTCAATTCAAGATTAAACTAAACTTTCTTATAATGTCCTGAGAATCATCATTTGGGAACTCATATTTTGTTCTTTAATGTCTTCAGTCCTCAGCTGAATTATGCTTTTCAAGACTAACAATGTGGCTGTATCGGAAAATGATGATACAATGTAATTTAGAAGGAAAAGTCATCCCAGAAAGCTCATGATAAACAATGGTTGCAACCAGAATTTTCAAGAGACACTTTACCATAAGAAAAGAGTACTGTTTCTTATTAAATGACTTGATAGCAAAAATTTATCATCACTTAAATAAATGGAAATATTTCAATGCACATCCAACTGTTTCCAGACACAATGAATTGGTTTTGTTTTCCAAGCAATTACAGAAAAAGTATCAGCATTTTTTTCCACAAACCCCCTTATAATTCCAGCCTCCTGTAGTGGATATCAATCCAGTCATATGTTATGTACTTTGGCTTGACTTAATGTTTTCTGCCCTTACGATTAAATAGTGTGTGTGCACTAGCTATTCTGCTCTGCCATGTTTCTAGAAGGGCCTCTGAGACACTCTGGCCTCTAAGAGAGCCTTCATAAACTTTTTTCAAATTGTTGGTTGTTTTCTTTTCTGAAGATCTATTCATAGCTCAATAATTTTTTACCAAAAAAAATCCATATTAATCTGCAATTTCATGCAGTCATATTACCCTTCTCATTTTTCAGAAGCTTTCAGTAACTCAAGGTTACTGCTTCTAGATTTTTTTGGTGCTTGACAAACTGGAAACAGAGAAGGCCAGAAGTAATAGCAACAAGTGGGGAGATAATACCAAGGAGGAATCAAAATCAAATTAAATATGTTGGGTCCATGCCTTGGGCAAAATCTGAAGATCCTAAATCAAGTAAAACTCTATTCACAAGTAAATCTAGTTCCCGGATACATCCACAGATCAAGAATGGCTTGTCTTCTCTTCTAGAAATTATACTAATTGTTTCCTGAGGGAGTAAAATGATGTATATGTGAGCTGTTATGTCTCTGGGCAGACGTTTTCTTTCATGGGAGAGCTTTCAAGGAGAGCATTCTCTTTTCCTGGCTGTAGCTATTGAAGATCATCAAAATAGAGTTATGGTAATCTATCCTGCCAACTTCTGTTACAAATAATGTAGGTTTCAGCCTGATTTATGCATATTTCCAGGGTAAAACACAGGTAAAAAAGCCACACACACAGTGAATTCTCCGCTAAGCGCTTAAGACAGCTTCTCAGGGCTTTTGCCCCAGGAAAGAATGCAAAGTGTGGCCAGGAGGAGATGCGCTGTTTTCAGATCTCAGCTGAAATATTTGCAGTCTGCAATCTGTGAAACAATTTGATTTCCCTGAAACACAGAAATGTGGAGAGTTCCCTGAAACTGAGCAGTGTGCTCTGTTGGGCTTCTCGTTCTGAGAGAATGATTCCCTAGTATTAACAGAGCTTTTCATTTTTCTGATTCCTTGTGTTTTTCTGTGATTTATGTTGTCAGAGGATGCCACATCTGGTAGAAGTCAGGACGCAGGTGGCCCCCTCTGGTCCCAGACCCATAGATGTGAGGCTGCTGTGGCCCCATGTCCCCAGGTCCAGCCAGTGGCAAGGCAGGGCACGTATTGCCAACAATGTACACACACTGCTAACACGGTGGGCTGCACAGATCAACAGAGTGCCTTCTCCCCTCCCAAATTTTAGGACAGGCAGTGAAAATAAAAGGCCTGTTAGATCATCAAAGATGGCTTCAGATTTAGGCAGATGTTAAACTCTGAACTGTGATTCTTAACTCTGCTGGACTCCCAGCTAATGCTTGAGGTCCATAAACAACCTTTTTTTCAGAGTAAAGCCCTTTGATTTTTTATTACGTACAGAATGTTCTCATCTGAGATATTAGTAGATTCTTTTTTTATAGAGATGAGTGTGCGAAGAAAAGCATAAATTATGTTTCAGAGTGATCAGCTGAGAATTTCTCAAAATCCAGCTGCAGGTTTTAGAACTCGTAATTGCAGAATTAGCTAAAACAGCTAGTGATAAAGCTAGAAACTGGAAACAACAAAACTCCCAACATTTTTCTCAAGGGTTATTAAAGCCATACATATAGTAAGGTTCTTATTTAACCATAACAAGACACTTTAGTGTATAAATTACACTTTAGTCTAAGTTCCTAAAGTTAACAGGTAATACTGCTGTCATACAGAAAGACTGATCAGCTCAGGGACTTATTCTAAATATCTATCTCTTGTAATCTAAGAAAATTAATAGGAGAATATGGCAGCCTCTTGTAGCAATTTATACTCATTAGCATTAAAGTGTATCATGTGCTGAAAAGGCAGAGAGAGAGTCAGTGTCTTGTTTTAGTTTGTTTTGGGAGTTCTGGTTTGGGGTTTTTTTTGCAAAGAAACTCTTCTTTTCTATACAGCCAGGGGTAGGGGGGATGTCTTCTGGTATGGAACAGAAGATTTTTACAATTAATATTGTGTATCTTCTGCACTTTGATATTTCCAGTGGAAACCCAATTGCAAGTTTGAAATCTTTAGGATTTAAAACTTTCCTAAGTTTAAGATTAGATAAAGTACTTACATATAAACCCTTATTTTGCTTTAGGATAGGAAAGTGACTCCCCCACATCCTTCCCACATGTATCTAAATGTTTATACTGATCACTGGCACTAGAGCAGGTGCCAATAACACTTTTCCAGATGGCTGTCATTTTAAGATATAACAAAAATATAAATCCTAGAAGCTACTGACACCTTCCATGATTATTCTTTTGATAGTCCTCTGTGAGGACATTGTAATCACTTAAAGTAGAATACCAATGGGGATTCTGAGTGGTTTTGGGGAGTTCTCAGTAGAGTTCTGTGCTGTGATGGCTTGTGCAAATATTTCTTACCAGCTCTCTTTTATTATCATTTAAGAATCTATGCTCTTCTCCTTTCATATCACAAAGTATTGGAGCTCTGGAAAAATAATGTGAAAGGAAGGTCTTAAAATACTTTGTGGTTTCATACTACTTTTTGCTTTGCTTCCAGAATTGTTAAATATTTTTCATGTTAAAAAATGTTTCTAGCCTCATGAAAGAGGGAAAATGGTGGAAAACTAATCCATTTTTGAGGCAAAAAATGCATGGAAAACATCTGAAGTATTCCAAATGCAAAACCAAAAAGTGAAAGAAAACAACTCACAGTTTATTTTTTCATCAATAATTCGTAATTTTGGAAAATTGTTTCCTGATTTCTGAAGACTTCAGGTGGAAATATCAGAACTACAAGATACAGTGTATTAACTGTAAAATTTTTGAATTGTTGTTTTCAAGTGAAAAATACAAAAGAATAAGAACCCTGAAAATCAAAGGGAAAGTTTGATTAATTTTTAATTTCAGCTTATGCTTATTCAACTTTAAGGATTTTCCATTAATTCTTGAAACTTTAATTAGAAACAACTGTGAAAGATAGAGGACGTTAGTGACACAATTTTTACCTTCTTTACGGATATCAAGCCTTGACAAAAGACCGTCATAGAATCATAGAATCATAGAAGGGTTTGGGTTGGAATGGATCTTAAAGATCATCCAGTTCCAACCCCCCTGCCATGGGCAGGGACACATCCCACTAGATCTGGTTGCTCAAAGCCCCGTCCAACCTGGTCTTGAACCCCTCCAGGGATGGAGAAGCTACAACTTCCCTGAGCAACCTGGGCCAGTGTCTCACCACCCTCACAGTAATGAATTTCTTCCTAGTGTCTAATCTAAATCTACTGTCAGTTTAAAACCATTACCACTCATCCTCAGATATGATTCAGCACCTCAATACAGAGTCATATTCATGATAAGAGAGTGTCAAGTTCTATTGTTAGTAATTACTTGGGTCTAATGTCAAGGAGACTAGACTAAAATGTCAAGAAGACTACACCAAAAAATCTGCCACTCAGATTTACAGATGCAATCTGCAAATTATTGCACCATGGGAAACCCCTGTGGTTTTAGAGGGCCATTTGTGACTGATGTTTTTAAGGTTTGAAGTCTCATCAAATATTGAGAAACATCTTTCAAATATGTTTTTTTCAGCTAGTGCAAGAAGTAGGATCTTGAAGAAGGTCCCTCTGGAGAAGGGTAACAGAGGAAGATATAGATTAAATGCTTTGTTTTTCTTTTATTTTCTGTGTAATGCTCATGTATTAACATTGAAATAAGCAAGAGACAGGCCTAAAGAGAACAGAACCCAAAATCCCTCCTTTTCTTCAGCAAAAAACAAATTCTCTAAAGAAAGGACAGGGCAGGATGGGGATTAGAAAGAAACTTTACTTGTAGACTTTTTTTTTCTTGGTTACATTTATTTTTTAAAATCTTTTTGGAAGCATCCAGTACTTGTCACTTTTTAGAAACAGGATAGTGGGGTGGTTATTAAGAGATGATGGGGGTGATGACTGTAGTACTTAAAAGCCATCGTAATGGTCTGGAAATCCAGATTCTGTCTGTTTGGGCAATTATTGTGCTCTTCGAAAAAATGTACTTCACACTTCTCTAACATTTCTTTCCTGTTTGGGATCTGAAATTTCTGTATGACAGTGTATAAATAAGATTATCCAGATTTTATAGTCAGGGAAACTGGGGCACTAAGTGGGTAAATGCCTTGCTTAGCCTGTGGCAGAGCTGAGAATTAAACTAGAATTTTCCAACTGCTGGTTTCAGTACGAAATATAATCTCCTGTATTTGTTGCCTTTTTTGGAATTTGTGGGGTTGGGGCTTTTTGGCGGGTCTTTTAATGTTAATTCAGTTTTTGTTATAGCAATTATGTAGCTACAGTATCCTAGACTCCAGCCAGCTGTAAATGACTAGGGCAATAGCCATTTCTCCCCATTTTCAGATATAAAACTCACGGCTGTCTCAGTTACACAAGAAACAAGCAGACCTGAGAGAAAGTTTCTGATTCACAGCTAACTACTATGTTATTTGAGTACGAGCACATCCTTGGATACAAGATCTGTTAGGAAAAAGCCTTCAAATCTCATCTTTCTTGGCTAAAGAAGTTAACTTGTTTTAAATCATGGTATACACAATCCTGTCCATAATACAAATAGAACCATATAAGTCTGCTAATACTTTGTTTAAGAAGCTCATGATAAAGTCCAGGTTTTTCCATTTTATATTCTTAAAGTCTACTTGCCAAAGAAAGAGAATAATACTTAATTCTTTCAAATATTTTTAAAAACCCTCACCTAAGCTACATAACTTATTAACAAAAATGTTAGTGTCCTATAATGATTCACAGTGCTAGAAGACTGTAAATCTTTTCATAGAACCACAGAATGGTAGGAATTGGAAGGAACATTTGGAGACCATCCAGTCCAGTCCCATTCTTTAACCAAGATGTTGGAATACACACTATCAAAGAAGTTAACCAGTCGTGAAACCTTAGAAAAACAGAACCCTGCATCCAAGTGTGGAATTCAGGAGAAATGCAGAGGGGAAACAGAAAAAAGAGGGAATATGGAAGCTTTGTGAATAAATTGCTTGAACATTGTCACCAGCTGGAGTAAACCTTTGCATGACTAACATGGTCCTAGGGACTAAGATGTGCTCCTGTATCACATACTCTTAAATATAGTTTATATATCCTAACAGAAGCCACTTCACCACTCTGCACTTCCATCTGTTAGATGGTGCCTCATTCCGCATCTGAAACCAGAAGAGTTTTTCTGGGAACCTCCTCTCCTCCAGCTGAGTCTGATAAAATCTTAGCAGGCATTCCTTTCTTTATCTATGCCAAGTGAGTGTTTAAGTGTGCAACAATTTGATAAAAGAGATCCGCAGTGACTGAGAGAAAAGATCTCTGCAAGAACACCATTTCCTTGTCCATTCTACTTTCCAGCACTTTATTTAAAGAAAGAACATTATATTTCCTCTGGCATATTACTAGAGTGTCAGTTAAACAATCACAAGTGTCCTTACCTACTAATTGATGGAGCTGCTTGGAAGTAAGTGGTTGTTTTAATTGCATCATTTCTCTTCCAGGCTCATTTTTTTGAGCATGGGATGAAGTTTTCGTAGCTGATCTGCACTTTGTTTCATTGGTAGTGTGTGTGTCTTACCTATATTCCACATACTTATATATTCATAAGGGCCCTTCATTTAACAACATCCCTGACATCAGAGGAGGAAATTATTCTTTTAAAAAAGACAGAGAACGAGAGAGAGAGAGAGAATGCTCTAAATTAGCAGTATGTGCCTGCAATAATTATGTATCCTTTTAAGTGGAGAGGAATACTCTACTAATTAGAAAACCCTTGGGAATATTCAGCCAATGAAATGCAGTGATTGATGGCATGTTGCTAACCTACTAGATTTAAATAGATGTTGACTCACTGCAACAGTGGTCATAGCAACAGATCATTCCATTTGGAGGGGAGAGGGGTGTAGAGGAATACTGCACTTGAAATATGTTTATACTTAAACAGACACAGACACACACAAAGATATAAATATCTAAAAACATGCTTTCCAAGAGCCATATAATCTTTTTACAACCAAGGAGCTTTGCCCTCGGCTGTACTTGGAGTCTACACACTCAAAGGTACAAAAATGAGAACAGAACCATTCAGGTTTGCTGCAGTATCTCATATCCTGACTTTGTTCCGTTCAGCAAACATTCTTAAATCAATTGTAGATTAATCATGAAACAAAGTACATAAAAAAATTGCATGAGAGTAGATTAATACAGTTTATATTGATTTTAAATATATGAGGTTTTTAAAGTGAAATCTGAACTTTTAAACAGAAGATTACTTCTGATTTACTTTTACTCTATGTTTTGTATCATCAGAAGGGCTTGGGTTGTAGAAAGTAACATGCCAACATACCACCCACACAGTGATATTTTAAACACTCACTACCTCAGCAACAAGGTGCCTTCATCACTGATGAGTTCCTGAGGTAAACTGGTTCCAGAGGATTCATTTATGATACAAAAACCATTTTTTTAATGTTACAGTGACAGTTTGGGACTAAAAGCTCCCTTTTCAGTAGGTACATCCGTAACTGAGAATAGTTATAGATGTGTATACCAATCTTTGGAAGCAAAATAGATCAAGGAAAAAGCCAAAATGCTTGAGACAATGACAGAATAGTGGAACCATACTCATGTTATCAGAATAATCCTACAGGTAGCTTTTATGCTACATCTAGCAAAGATACTTACTTAGTCCCCTTTAGCATATCAGTAGCTTAGTGTCTTTATTATTCTTTTGGTAATAATACTATTAATAATCTTTAGTAATTGATAATAGCAACATTTTACACTAGTGAACTAAAACTTTGGAAAAATATAATTGGCCAATGACACTGTAAACATTTTTCCCATCACACTTACACACTCTAAAAGTTGGACTTTCAGATCTTTAATCTGAACTACTGTCGGAAAACATGGATGCAAAATTATTACAAGAATGTAGGGCATTATCCCGCCCGTTGAACAGGTTTTGCTTCAGCTGCACTGCTCACAACAGTGTTTAAGAGTGCTGCCCAGAATCTTCAGTTCTCTTTATAGAAGAACTGCCTCATTTTATTAAAAGCAAGAAAAAACAGTGTCAAATAGATGCTCAGAATGTTTGTCTTTTCAGACAGAAAATGCATAGTATTGTGGGCCAAACCTTCATCCCATAACAGCAAATCACTCACTGATTTAAACTGATTTCCAAATAAACATACAAGTCCGCTGATCTTTGGCAGAAGATGGAAAAGCTGGATCTAGTTTTGTATTTAAAAAAAAAAATCCCCAAAATGGAGCAGTTGCAATCACTCATTAAGTCTTCTGCCAAACATTCTTGGGACTTGGAAATTTTTTAGCATTTGATGCAGCAATTCATTAATTTACTACATACTGTGGTTCACAAGCTTGGCAGACCAGAAGACAGAGATGTGTGTTTTATGTTTTCTCCCCTGTAAAGTATATAGGGATGGTGTGAGAACATCAGAGGAAAAAAAAAAAAAAAAAAAATTAGCTAGGAGTCTCTCCACAGAGCTTCTTTGGTAGGTATTCAGTAATTCAGTATGGATAAGTACAGCTGACCACTGGGATCATGGCATTCCCTTATGGTAACAATTACTGCAGTATTTTTTTCTTATTAATACCCTGCTAGAGATATTTCCACTCAAACCCAGTGAATCTATCTATCACAGAGTTTGCTCACCCAGAGACAGAGTGCAGAAATTCCCCTCGAGGGCAAATGCCTGCTAAATAAAAAGGTGTCACTTCTCACAATGGTTGCATTAATGATTCTAATAAACTTTGAGACTGTGTTGCTTAATCATATATAGTTTAAATACATATATCTAATTACAGCACAGAAAGAGCACATAAGAAGTTTATTAACTAGTGTTACTCATCCAAAAGATTAATTTTTCCTTGTACATTTTTTAGTATACATTCCTATATATGTTCATATCTGAGGTCACCTTATAATTTGTAAACCTTCAGCAATGAATTCTCATTAGTTAAGACTAAAAAGCATTTGGAAACACGTGCTGACAAATGTGAGAACAATTTTAAGTCATTAGTTCATAATATGACATTTGGCAAATTTCTAAAATCTCATGCTACGTAAAAAATCGAACAGAGAGTGATTGCACTAAGGTGCTGATTAACAGCTGTGGAGTTGTTACACGCCGTAAACTTCGATGAGAAGAGCTGGTAAATCCAACAGCATTACCAACAGAAATCTCTAAAGTCCCCTTGGTGTTTAGACCAACAGCTTCTAGAGTTGTCTCAAAGGATGCTTGGAAAGAGTGCTCACATGTAAGAGTTTAAAGTACCTCTTTCTCTCTACGTAGAGACAGGAAATATATATTCCCTACCTAGAGACAGAAAAGATATATCCTCTATATATTCTTTCAAAGACAAATTTCAAACCCAGTATCCAGGAAGAGGTTGCACTTTTACTTTTCATATAGTTTAACTTTTTTTCCAACACTGCCAATGCTGGAAACTACAACGCTGCCAGGCGTGCTGAGAACAACCTACACAGTGCTACAGATTGCTATCAAACAAACCCACCGCACAGTCCTTTTCTGACTGATTTATTTTTTTCAATATATCCTAAAAAGTAATTGTTCTATATTTGTTAAGAACTTAATGTTATTTCCACAGAATTATTTAGTAAAGTTATATTCTTCATGTGGGATAGCTCTATCCATTTTCACAGCTTCTAGTCAGTGAAAACACCAAGGGATATAAAAAAACCCTTTAAAAATGTAAGACATCTTTCTCCCCAGAATTACAGGGCAAAGAAAGTTTACTTCATGATCTTGAAGTGCATACATTCATCAGTTATCACTGGTTTTGCGGCACTGTTGATGTAATTAACCATAAACCCAAGTGTTTTTAAAAAGCTTCTTTTATGAATACCTCTTTGGAAGATAACACCAACAAGACTGCGACCTTCTCTCTTCTGTCTTCCAAGGGTCAAATAATTATTTTCAAAGGGTGGTGGGTTCCTTTTCTTATGTTCCTGTAATCTGTTGATAAACATGCATGTCAGAGTCATAAAACAACAAATCTCTAGCACATCTCCTTTCAGCTCTTCTAAAAATGTTTCTTTTACTGACTAATATTTGGGGTATTGAGATGGAAAAAACAGTCATGGAAAATCTTGGTTATGCTTAGGACATCAAGTTTGAACTAATTGCTCAGAATGCTAAAGTAAAAACACCCACAGACTTCAAAAGAAGTGGCATCATTCTGTTAATCTGTTGTGTGCGTACCTATATTTGAAAAAGCAACTGTATAACTTGTTAAACTTGGCTCTTAAGACTTAGCTTTAAGTGGCATCATTCTGTTAATCTGTTGTGTGTGTACCTATATCTGAAAAAGTTACTGTATAACTGTTGTTAAACTTAGCTCTTAAGACTTAGCTTGCCTGTTACATATCACAGAATACTTCAGAGCTGTTTTGAATACATCAATTTTGAAGCTAGTCAAACCTGTCTTTTGATTATTTTTTTTTAATCCTGTTACATATCACAGAATACTTCAGAGCTATTTTGAATACATCAATGTTGAAGCTAGTCAAACCTTGATTATTTTTTTTTAAAGTTAGATTAATTTATTTTCTTTCCTACCTGTACATCCCCACATTTTAAATCTGCTTAACACTGATCTGTTGCTCTCCACTATTGTGTTTTGCTAATTTCCTCATTTTGTTTTGCAGACTTCCCTAGATTCTCTCTTGTAAATGACACCAAATAACAAGCATCAAGGTCACAGACTCTCTTTTTATTCAAATAAGCACTTCAGATGAGAAAAATGGCAAGAGGAATAAAGATGCAAATATAATTACCAAATCTAATAGGAAAGTCAGAATAATTATTTAGAAATCAGTTGCATTTTTGTGACCTCACTCAGCAAGAATTATACTGAACAAATTGCCATGATTGGAACAAAGAAATCAGGCTATTGGTATTCTTATTTTTACTTCACTGGGATAGAGATTATGTGCGTTTGAATAACGTATACCACAACCAAGAAGAACCATGAGCATTGTAATCTCTATTTCTCACTGATGACATCCCACGGCAGAGCTTTGGATTGCTTTTCAGAAGCCTCTTTCTCTTCCACTGATTCTCAGATAACAAGTTCACATCAATCTTTCCAGTCAACTGCTTGAAATAAAAAAGCTGGGAGAAAAAGTCTCATTCTTCACTTAAGTGAACTGTTGCAAAAGTTCTGATGATGCAAGAAGGCTGCATTTCCTAAAAAAATCACTTGCTCCTGGTAGATGTCTCCCCAAAGTTTTAGGCAAGCAATTGGACCCTACAGGCACAAAGGACAATATATGATGCAGTACTAGGATACTAGGTCTCAGTAACAGGATGAAGCACATCTTCCATCTGAATTTCTCAGCCACTCCTACACAATGATAATGTACAAGTATCAGCAAACACAAGTCATGATGTTACAAGCAAAGCAAGACATCCACATATGCAGTGATCTAAACCAATGCAATCTGGGGACGTAGGATGATTTATATGGTTTGAGAGCAAAGTCATATCAAACTTGACATAAAGAGGTCTCAATCCAGACTTGACCTAAACACTTGCTTGTTGAAGTCTCAGAAATATTCTAGATGCAGCCAATGTACATAATTGTCTTCCTGATTTGGATGCTATAGAAACTGCGGTAGATTTCCAAATAAGACTAACTATAATTTATTAAAAAAAAAAAAAAACCCTAACCCCCCTCTATTTTTATCTGTAGTTTTAAAATATTATTTTTGAATTTTTAGAATAATTACAACTTACTCAGAATTTAGAGATAAGTATTTGATAAATCATTAACAAATGTCAAATAGTGATTAAACATACATGAATGTAAATACTGATGCCCTTTTATGCATTTTTTCAAGAGACCGATTTAGCCATAACAGTTCATGTATTTTAAAATAACTAATCAGCACCAATTAACATGTATGGAGATGTTTATGTCAGAAGCTGTAAGAAGACTGGTAATCTTTTAGTACAGACAGGGAATTCTCCTTTCTTGTTTTTTGAAAGAGAGAGGTGCCTTAATCTAGGTATTCCCAGAGTTGGGGCTAAAACAGGTCAGGCAGCAGTTGGTGGCCACTGCACAAGGTTAAACCAAGCCCCAGCCAGCTCAGGCCAAGGCAAGTGAAGGCAAGTGCTGAGAACCTGCACTCACCAGGTCAACATAGAGCCTGGTGAATTTTAATAAACAGTACAATCAGTAGTAACATAAAATTGTTAATATTGCATTCAGTAGATCTTTGGAGTATTTATCATTATTGAACTGGAGTTTATAATAACCTGCAATTGTACAGGTCAGAGATCACTCATATTCTTACAAGAGAAAATTTGCTTTTGTTTACACGGTTTTATTGGCCTTAATATACTAAATAATGACTTCAGTTGTCCACATTCAGTATTGAAGTTAAGTATGAGAAACTGAAGATCACAAAAGTGTTTACCTTTCAGTACTGCAAAGTCAATTAAGGATATTTGAAGGCTCGTCAAAATCCCAAGGTTTAGACAGACCTGTTAGGAGCTGTGAACCCAAAACATTCTAATTGTGTTCTCCAGTTTGTGATTATTTTATAGATAAGAAAAGCTAATTAGTGAGCACGTTTAAGATACAATAAAAAAATGTCTCAAAGGTCCCCACACTCTGGTGATGTCCCTTCAATCATTTAACTTGTATGTTGAAAGACAATGTGAAAAGAGTCTTCAAGGCAAGCCTAACCAAAATAAACAGTCCCTGTGTAATAAACAAAGTGTGACCTCAGAGATTTGTTAACTACTTAATTAGAATTGAAAAGAAATCTAAAACATACATTGAATTAGAATAGATAATGGGAATAAAGAGGTGATAAAATAGATGAAAATGTAAAAAGCCTTGTTGGCAATGGATCAGAAAAGGCTAAGAGAGGACAGGTAGTTCTGTGACAGATGGGAAAAACAAAGACAATTATAATAAAAGAAAAGAGTTTCTAGTTTGGAACTTAAATTAAAGCTTTTGCAATTCTGTGGAGTACCTTGCACTAACTTACAAAACTTTCTAAAAAAAATTAAATCATGGCCTGAAAAATTTCAAAATGAGAATAAACACTATGCTTTGAAAAGTTAATATAGCAAGGTCTTTTATAGTCAAAAGCAGCAGCTCTTTCTGTGCCTCAGATTCCCTATCTGTAACAAAAACAATGTAACAATCATAATGGGTTTCCCGCTATAGCACTTTGAAATCTGTATAAAAATGCCAATATATTTCCAGTAGACAGCTTTCCAAAATTGAAACCTAAATATTTAAAAGTATTTGTAGAGAAAGATTTACTTTTTTTTTTTTTTTTTTTCAGTGGACTATAAAACAGTAAAGAATTAAGGAAATTACCCTCTTCATAGAACATGAAGTTCTTTGTTTGAAGTGACACTCATGTTTAATGTGTTCAAGTACCTTTTTTTAAAAAATAGAGCAAGGCAATGGATTGCATATCCAAAGAGAATACTAGAAGCTGAGGCTGTCAACATGTTGTTCCCTGTGAGTGAAATTATCATGCAATAGACCCAGGAGGCATTATTAAAATTGTTACTAAATTTCCAGGAACTATCTGCATGGTTTTAGAAAAATCATCAATAAAGCTGGAGTACGTGGGGAGCAGAGGACAGGGGGAAAGAAAAGCCTGCGGACAGGGTGTTCAGGGTGAACGATGTGAGATGACTGCAGGTAGGAACCAGGCAGAACAAGAAGTTGCCTCCTGACTTTAAGAGCTTTATTTTTTTTTAATATCTTACATAATGGGTGCCCCAAATCCAGCAAATTTCTAGGGACAATTTTTGATACAGGCTGGACACAACAATTTTTAAAGTGCTTTGTTGGATCTGCTACTCCCAATCAAGGATGAACTTGTCAGATGTGTAATAGCTGATGAAAGCCTTTACTGAAGTGACCATGAGAGAGCAGAGATTTAATACCCTCGGGGAAGGGTGGTGGGTGAATCCAGAAATGCAGACTTTGGCATCATCAGGGAACTGATAGGCAGGAAGCCATGGGATGCTGCTGGGCAGGAGAAAGAGATCCAGGACAGCTAGTTGATCTTCTAAGAGGACAACCTTTATAAAGCACTCTCTAACGGTCCATTCCAATGTGCAAAAAGCTGAATAGGCACAGCAGGTGGCCAAACGGGTTAAATAAGGAATTGCTGGCTGAACTGAAAAATAAAAAAATGCTGTATGGAAGGCTGAAAAGGGGACAGGCTACCAACGTGAAATGCAGAAACATCACCTAAATTTGCAGCATTGGATTTGAAAATGGCAAGGATGTGAAAGGCAGCTGCAAATATTTCCCCATATCCAGTAGATCTGTTTAAGCTTCAGATCTAAATCTTTTCTCTAAATGTCACGGAGCATTGTTAAAATTGTCACTGAGACTACTCTCCATCATATGAAGAACATTTTGGGGGCAGCCAAAGTTGGATCAGCATAGTCAAAGACGCCTGACTCTAAATCCAAGTTAGTTTGGTTGGTTTCATTTCCTGGAAAGTAAAATGGAGGAAAAAAGGGGAATATATACTTTGATCAAATGAGTTCAAGTTAGGTTTTAGAAAGATCAATTGAATTTTTACACAACAAAGCACAGACCTTTTTGATATAGGCAAAGATTAGATATCAATTTAGATAAATTTGAGTCTGGGAAAGCTGCAGCTGAATCCACAAGTGAGAAAGGAAATTTTATAACTTGAAAATCTCTGATACATTTATCTTCTGTAAAGTGTTTTAAGACATTACTGCCCTAACCTGTCTGAACCATCTTTCTGCCAAAGGTTGTTGCCCTGTAGAGAAACCAGAAAACAGGTTGCGTGTTCTTACAGTTGCTTTGATTCACAGTCTGGCTCTGAGCCTCCAAATCCTAATCAAGGGAACTTTTTACTGATATCTCAAAGTGCAGCAGCTGACAAGTGCCCTGTTCTGCTGGAACTACTGAGATGGTGGTGATCTCCGGCAAAAGTGCAAGGAACTTCTTCAACTTAATCCACACTAGTGCATCTGACAGAATTTTAAATTAGGATTTCCCCTCAGACTGGACAAAAATTGATTTTTTCTCTCTTCTAACTGTGTTTTAGACTCTTTTTTTTTCGCATTTGTCTGCAGCAACATTTAAAGGAAAAGTGAGACTTAAATGAAGAAGTAATTTTAAC
Source organism: Calidris pugnax (assembly GCF_001431845.1). Classification (NCBI taxonomy): domain Eukaryota; kingdom Metazoa; phylum Chordata; class Aves; order Charadriiformes; family Scolopacidae; genus Calidris; species Calidris pugnax. Next base: position 5,829,694 of record NW_015090868.1, on the reverse strand, counting down.
TACTACCAGAATTAAATATATTTTCAAACTATTTGTTTGTGCCTGTCTTCTGATACTTACATAAGTATCATGTAAAGATGTAAGTAAAAAGACATGCTAAACTCCCTGCCCTTTTAATGTTTCATCTCTGAATTTGTTGCTACAGGCTTTGAAATAGCAGTTAACTGCATTTTGGAATTTAGACGAGCTGTGACCTATTTCCCACCCACCTCAACCCCCCCGGTGCCAAAAGTACTGCCTTTCAAAACAAGCTGTATCAAATCAAAGATTTGCTGAAACTTATTAGGGAAAAGTATTCACTTCTAATCCATCAGTGCAAGCACAGCGCTGTAGCACACAATAATGAATACACAGGGATTCATGTGAGCTTCATTGGTGAACTTGGTGGGTATTTTGCCCATGTATATAATCAACTTTAGGATAGGTAAGATTATTACTCTCATGGTCCTGTTAGAAGAATTCTTATCTACCAGGGAGAAGCCCTGTCCTTCTCCAGTAAATGTACAAAAAGATGGTCCAAGGGCTGGAGCACCTCTCTGATTAGGACAGGCTGAGAGAGCTGGGCTTATTTGGCCTGGAGAAGGCTCCAGGGAGACCTTAGGGGCCCTTCCAGTACCTACAAGGGGCTCCAGGAGAGATGGGGAGGGACCTTTATCAGGGAGTCGAGTGATAGGACGACAGGTAACAGTTTTAAACTGAAATAGTTTTAGAATTTAAACTGAAAGAGATTTAGACTAAATATTAGGAAGAAATTCTGTACTGTTAGGGTGGTGGTGAGTCATTTGACAGGTTGCCCAGAGAAGCTGTGGCTGCCCCATCCCTGGAGGGGTTCGAGACCAGGTTGGATGGGGCTTTGAGCAACCTGCTCTGGTGGGAGGTGTCCCTGCCCAGGGCACGGGGGTTGGAACTGGGTGATCTTTAAGGTCCTGTCCAACCTGAACCATTCTATGATTCTATGATTTTGTGAGGACGATTCAGAGCTAAAAAGGTATTTTTGTTCATTCATTTAAAAAAAAAAAAAAGTAAAAATCCATAGGTGATACTTTCATTTGTAAGACATCATTCCTAACTGGGCTCTGCCTTTCAGGCAGAATAATCTGATAATAGTGATGATTTCCCATACTGATGCTGATCAGCAGACATTACTGCAGATTTTTAAATAGTTCTGTGGCTGCATTGACTCAGAGACTGAATTAATGCCCCAGTTGAAAGGAAGGTAGTTAACCTGAACCATTCTATGATTCTATGATTTTGTGAGTACGATTCAGAGCTAAAAAGGTATTTTTGTTCATTCATTTAAAAAAAAAAAAAAGTAAAAATCCATAGGTGATACTTTCATTTGTAAGACATCATTCCTAACTGGGCTCTGCCTTTCAGGCAGAATAATCTGATAATAGTGATGATTTCCCATACTGATGCTGATCAGCAGACATTACTGCAGATTTTTAAATAGTTCTGTGGCTGCATTGACTCAGAGACTGAATTAATGCCCCAGTTGAAAGGAAGGTAGTTAAGCACGACGGTATCCAGGAGATCAGGCTTTCCTCCAGGCCTCCTACCGGCAATTTCTTGTGGCAATTCTCTTTGCATCAGTTTGGAAACTATGAAAGCAAGATAATAAGCTTTCTTTTATTCTCCCATCCTGTCTTCTCTGTTCAGATTCTTCAGCAATGTGTTCATATTGATCTATCCACTGTGACATATAAATATATATATACACACATACACTGTGTCTGAGAACTGTTCTTATTTAAGAGAGTGCTTTCCTTACGCTTACACTTGAAGAAAAAGGGTAAGAAATAAATCAATGTAAATTCTGAAAAAGTATAAGGATTTGATGCATTAAATGAAACTGCAATATGTTAATAAATTTAAAATACACTCATAAACATTTCCCATATGGATTCAGTATTTCCAGTAAAAGAACATACTTCTGGTGAACATTTTTTTCCCCAGGATAGTTATCAACAATGACAGAAAACATAAAATCAAGCAAGCAAATAAAAGATAACAAAATTGTACCTCAGTTATTTTTAAAACTCTTCAGAAAAATAGAATTTTCCAGAGACAAGATGTTCCTTCCTTCAAATGCATTTTAAATCTTTAGTGTAGTTTTACGTAAACTTTGAATTGAGTTTTGTGTAAAAGGGTCTTAGAAAAAAAGAAACTAAGGGGTTTTTTCATATTTTTACCAAATAAAAATAGGCTTTTTAAAGTGGACTCGAATACTTATAAACATTCAAAATGAGATCAATATAATTTTCAGGTACTGAACTGAAGGGCTTTGTATTTTATTATACAATTTCTTCTGCCCTTCTACAATTTTTGAAGCATTTATATTTAAAATCTATTATAACTCTGATAAAGTTTATTTAGTTTTCATTTCAGGCTGTTCAGTGTCTGCTTCCTAACTTTTGGCAGCAAATTTTTAAGAACTTGCAACCATACACATAAAAAATTATCTTTCTGGGTCTGTCAATGCAAGAAAACGCTGATAAACAATCACAATGACAATTATTTTATTATTAATAAGCTTTCTGATTTCTGAGCATTTGGTTTCACACTTAAAGCACAGATTTGAATGAGCAGTCATGCACACAATAGCTATATAGCCATATAGAACTTGTTATAAACTTTACTGTAGTCAACCCCCAACAACAGCAGGTAAAATCTACAGAAGTTCAGCCAATTAAAAACTTTGAGGATTATATTAAAGCTCTTCTGTTGCAGTCTGTGGGAACTTTAATATCTTGTACTAAGATATTAAGTTCACATAAGCCACAAAAAGGCACATAGTAGATACCACAGAAATGTGTATAATTTCTCCTGAAAGGAAAGCAAGCTCACAAAAACAATACCTTGAAGAGGGCAGGCATTTAGATAGCACAAAAATGGCTCTTCACAGGAAATAATGAATCTACAATATACAGAGAAAGTGCTTAAGGCAGACACTCAAGACACTTTTTGCAACACCAAGGGAAACATTAGTTCTGTCATTTCAAAACATATGAGCTCCTCACTGGAACTATGGCATTTTTGCAAAGTACTTTTGTTGCTATTGCATCTACATTAAACAGAAAAATGCATGATCTAAAGTGTTACAGTCCTAATTTAGTATGTCTTACATGTAAAAATGCCAGGTAATTGCTTGCATTCTTCTGCATTTCATGAATCTGTCTTTAATAATCCAAGGACAAATTTCCCTGTGACATTTTTACAGACAGGACTGGGATCTTTTGACAAAGCTTTAAGTATAACACTAGATAAAAGATTTATTGTATGAATTCAATAGACATTTTCTTAATATACATTTTGTATGGCTGGAAACCGTAATGAACTGCCGGGAAAGTTTAGCTTTAGTCTGTGGAATAAAGCTTCTTAATATCTGCAATAACTACTTCTGTAAAGAACTTAAATAATATGAATCTCTCTGATGAATCTTATGTCAAAGTTATATCCAAAACCTTATTACTTTGCAGGAGCATTTGGCTGGCATCTTGCTTGTCAATCTCTTCAAGAAAACTTAGGAGAGCAGATAAAGTTTGGGGAAAAAATGAAAAATATCACTTCTTCAAATGTTTTTGGAGTTATAACTGCTTATAACTAAAATAAACTTTGCCTGCTTTTAACTCCTACAGAAATGTATAGTCAACATAGTTATGAAGACAGCAACTGAAGAGTTTTTAAAAGAGAATTTAAAAACAGTTCAGGTGCCCTGGCTTTTGAATCCTGGAGATAGATACTGTCCTGTTGGACCTGCAGTGGTGGCAATGGTGAAGGAACAGGAAAGCCCAAAGTTAACTGCAAAATTCCAAGAGGAGGTTTCAAAACTGACACAGAAAAAAAAATAAAGCTCCAGCCAAACACATTTCCTTACTTGTAGAAAGTACAAAGTAGAGAAATAAATCTGTTCAGATTTTCTAAGACTTTTTTTCTTTTCTAAGACTTTCTAAGACTTTAGAAACTTAAGATCTCCTGATTTATTTTGCAACAGTTACTCTAACAACAGAATTAATCTTTAAGGACTCATTTCTACTCCTATTGAAAGCATTAGTCTGGAGTAAAACCTGAGGCAATAGTGTCAGAACATGGAGCTTGAAGGAGGGGGATAGATAGGTTTCTCTCATATCAGAATTACTATTACCAGGTCAGAAAGCCTGTATATATTATTTATCCTTTTATTAACATTGTAATAATGCTATAATCAGTTAAGCTTCAAAAGTCACATTAATATGTCTCTCATTTGCCACTGCATTCTTAGGAGGTAATCTGATCCACAAAAAGCAATATTGCACATTACTAAAATTAATCATACAAAGTCTTCTGCTAATACAAGAAAAAGAACACCAGACTTCTCCTGAGCACTCAGTGTAGACATTCCATCTCATTCTTTCATGTGAAAGAGGATATTCTTGTGCTCTCACTGGATACAATAACTGTTACTCTTTTTCAAGTTATAATAAATGTTATTCTGTTCTGGTGGGTGTTATTCAGTCTTCAGTTACATTTTTTTTTTTAATATTTTAAATAGATAAATAAACTAGAGTTTAGGGACATCCACGCATGGGCACCATCCCACTATCTAACTTTCAATTCTGCTTTAAAAGCTATTTGGCAGACTGGGATTTCTCAAGGCTTTGTATCTCTTTGGTAAGGAAGCTCCATCTTTTAGGCAAACTGAAGAAGCCCTTATATTTTAAGCTTCATAAATTCACAAACTGGTGAATTCTCTTGTGAACACCATTATGAAGTAGAGTAGTAAAGGAACTAGAAGAATTATTACCCTGAAGGACTTTTCACTTCCTAGTACTGTTCATTTTTAGATTCCATCAGCTGCTGTCATCAGAAGAAAATGTCACTGCAGAGACGCACATATCAGGAGACAAAAACAATCTTCACAAGCTGACAAATCCACTTGTATAACACCTAAGTTTTCTGTCAAAGGAATTACAGGAAAGATATGGAGATGAGTATTTTTCTCCACCCCTGCACTGCCTCTGTAATATCTGCATTTGGAGGTTCTCCTTTGCATTGCCTCAAAAGCTAAAAGGGAACAGCAGCCAGGCCAAACACTTCTCACAAAGACCCTCACTTCAGCTCTACAGCCGTTTCAGCTCTGCAGTCAAACATATCACAGTCATACTAAAAGTGAATTGTGAAAGCCAAGCAAGGCACTTTCTACATTACTTTTGAATCTCTGTAATTCCAGACATTACCACTTTGCTACTTTTATTTCTTTGTTTCCAGGGATTTCACAAGTATAAGGGTTTCATAGAACCGTTTTGGTTGGAAGAGATCATTGAGATCATTAACTCCACCGTTAACCTCGCGCTGCTAAGTTGCCACTAAACCACGTCCCTCAGCACCACATCTGCCTGTCTTTTAAATACCTCCAGGGATGGTGACTCCACCACTTCCCTGGGCAGCCTCTTCCAATGCCTGACAACCCTTTTGGTGAGGAATTGTTTCCTAATATCCAATCTAAATCTCCCATGGCAATTTGAGGCCATTTCCTCTTGTCCCATGGCCTGTTCCTTGGGAGAAGTGACAGATCCCCACCTGGCTACACCCTCCTTTCAGAGAGTTGGAGAGAGTGAGAAGGTCTCCCCTCAGCCTCCTTTTCTTCAGGCTGAACACCCCCAGCTCCCTCAGCCGCTCGTCACAAGGCTTGTGCTCCAGACCCCTCACCAGCTTTGTTGCCCTTCACTGGACATCCTCCAGCTTCTCAATGTCCTTGTAGTGCAGGCCCCAAAACTGGACATAACAGTTCACCAGCTTTGTTGCCCTTCACTGGACATGCTCCAGCTCCTCAATGTCCTTATAGTGCGGGCTAATATCCAATCTAAATCTCCCATGGCAATTTGAGGCCATTTCCTCTTGTCCCATGGCCTGTTCCTTGGGAGAAGTGACAGATCCCCACCTGGCTACACCCTCCTTTCAGAGAGTTGGAGAGAGTGAGAAGGTCTCCCCTCAGCCTCCTTTTCTTCAGGCTGAACACCCCCAGCTCCCTCAGCCGCTCGTCACAAGGCTTGTGCTCCAGACCCCTCACCAGCTTTGTTGCCCTTCACTGGACATCCTCCAGCTTCTCAATGTCCTTGTAGTGCAGGCCCCAAAACTGGACATAACAGTCAAGGTGGGGCCTCACTAGCCTCCACATAAGTTGTGGCCTCCATCTCCAATATGAACTTATTTTTTTGACATTTAACATAGCTGCTCAATTAACGTTGAGCTTGAAGAGCTAACACACCTCTAAATCTGGACAGCAAACAGACACTACCAAAATCCCTGTGGAAAGTCTGTGTGTTCTCATTTGCAATAATAGATCCATGATGTTTTTCATTATCCCACCTGTGCTCCAAGGTTACTGGATGCCAACACATCCTTTCTGAAGACTTTGTGTTATATTCCTAAAAACCTTACTGAGGCCAAGGCCACTGAGCTTGATCAATTTTCAGCGCAGACAGGGAGAGTGTAGATATCTCTAAAAAAGGCTGTGAGGGCAAACTGGATCCTAGCACTCTGTAATGCATCTGGATTTAAATACAAACCCTGGGTAAGAAAGAATTCCATACAAAATAGCAATAGTCAGACACACAGTAAGATACTGCAGTAGTCTCTTCTTTGAGTTTAGGCTACATTGACCTCAAGCTGCCAAAACTTCAGTAGCGAGATATAAGAAGAAACATCTGGAGAAAAGATATCTGTAATAAATATGGATCCTCAGTGCCAGAAAACACTACCATCACTTAGGATAAAAAGAAAAAGAAAAAGCCTTTGTGCTTTATTGCTAGCAATCAATGGACTTTACTAAAATAAATAACCTACCCCCTTTGTTACACCTCCAGATTTTCATAATTTCATAATTTCCAATATATGTGAGATATTGAGATGAGCTGTAGAATTTTTATATTGATTAAGGGAAAAGAAGTATATCCTAGCCAACTGCAATTATCCAGAACCAATAGAGATTTGGAATTCCCTGGCCCTTAATTAAACATTTTAACATCTTCCATTTGCAGTATATCATAACGGTCCCATTATAATCCATTGGTAAACTCTTGCCAGACCTGCTCGCAGCCAAGTACTATGTTTTGTGTTATGCATTCAGATAATTTACGTACTACTACCACATATTACACCCAAATTGCCACTTCTCATTAAAAAACAATCCTATGAGAAAAACTACCTGTTACATATGCCATAAAAAAGCATTGTAACACAACACATGCATAATACAGAATAAACTTTACAGCTTCTGCAATCATTTTGCATATCTACATCAGTATTTCAAAGTAAAAATGGTAAAAATACATTTATAAACACCCCAAAATGAATCACATTTATCAAAATAATTTTATTTTGAATTCAGAGAATAATAAACAATTTTATATCTGTCTCCAGACAGATACTAGAAGCTATTTTAGAGTTTTACTAGTTTTTATCTGTTTCATAAGCTGTTTTAACTCTCTCCAGTATTTTAGTAAAGTATACAAAAAAGGGGTAAACATTTTCCATTTCACCCCAGTTTCACAGTCTAACAGATCGGACATGATCAATCTCACTTCTTTCCCCACTAGGTAATAAAGCCCTTTAGTAAAGTATACAAAAAAGGGGTAAACACCCCAGTTTCACAGTCTAACAGATCTGACAAGATCAATCTCACTTCTTTCCCTGCTAGGTAATAAAGCCTTTTTTTTAAGTGCAAAAAATAAACCCAGTTTTTAGAACTTGGTGGAAAGGCTACATGTTCTAGGGATAATATCTATCCCCATGTCAACAGGGACAAACTGAAAACTGTTCTAGCATCTTTTCATCCTATACAAATATAATAAATGTGAATGTCCAAGACAGGGAAACAAAATCATTATTGCCTACCTACCAGCAACTAGCCCTGGTTGTAAATGGGATTGAGGGTCCACTGAAACAAGAGGTATTATGAGTAACTATACTATTTAAATTAGCCTGAGGAAAACAAACTAATATCTACTACCAAAAATATCATTTATAAAAAAGACATATCTTGAAGCTGAATGAATAATTCATAATGAGCAATTTAATTAGCTAACTTGCTTGCTTCTTTCTGCCTGAGATTTGTCCAGGAACAGATTGTAATTTTCACACTTTTTTTTCTCATTCAGAATGATTTTTCTTAATTAATCTTTGGGCGAGTAGTTGTTTATTAAAAATTCATTATAAATATCCACCATTTCTCATGAATTAAATTACCTTGGCATATTTTTCTCTGGAAAAGCATTGGTTTCCTTTTTTGGGCGATTAATTTTAGAATCATGGGGTTTGTACCAATATGAATGTTAGGTAGTTTTTATATTTGGCACCAATCTTAACACTGTCTGTACTGGACATACTTCTATAAATAATGCAGTAACTGTATAGAAATGAATGCCTAAATAACTAGACATCAGTGTTGAAAAATAAGCAAATTGTGTCAGAGAAAGTTGCTTTGATCGCAATTACATCCCATTACATTAGAGACTAATCTTTTGGGGGCACATAGATGAAGACTTGTTCAATAGTCCCTGAGAATTGCTCAGTATATACATCAGCATTTTGTAATTAGTCACTCAGACATTTTCTCTCTATTGGAAAGTTGTCACACAATGCTCAAGAGAACAGAATATATGTTAACTGTGTGACAATACACATGACTGCAGCATACACTGGGTAATTCAATCCAAGGCCCTGCAATTATGTGTAAGTAATTTCATTAAGTTGTCACAAATATGACTGTAAGCAATGTTACACCTATATAAATATGTATGTGGGACCAGAGATGACCCTGGAAAACTGGTTTAGTTCAATGAGAAGTCTTAGAAATCATATAAGTATAAAGCAGACAACTTGCATTTTCATCAGCAGTAATCTCACACTGAGCTTACTAAAGATTCTATCTTTGTATATGAATTTGACATAAGATTACTTCACTGTTTTTAAACAGGGGAATGTGTTTTCCTGAAATATAATGCCAAAAGAACCAAAACAATTCCATGATGCAAATGAGTGAATGAATGTTCCTGTACTGATATGTAAGTCATAGCATTTTAAAGGTGGCCTATCTATTCCAGTTTTTCTTTTTCCTTCTCTTCCTTTTTATTTTTAAATTGTTATTTACAGAGGTGTTCAGTGACCTGCCAGCTATGAGAACAAGAGAGCTTGGTAGAGCATTATGCTCTTGAAAGCTGTAGGAACTAAATATGTCCTACTAAGTATAGAAAATCAATTTATACATGATGCAGTACCAAATGAAAGTATGAGACTTGGTAGATTTAACTAGCAGAAATAAAACATGCAGCTTTGAAATATACTTAAGAGATATTGTCTGTGTTAACTTTGTAACAACCATCACAATATGCTTTAAAACAAGACTGCAAACAATTTTCCAATAGATTTAGAAAGAACAAAAAGCTTTTTTATTTTATTTCTATGCATAATCATGAAAGCAATAGATATTATGTTCTTCTACTGTGCTGTAATGATTTCTTACACAGCGGAAGAGAGACCAAAAATAAATGTTGTGTAGATTTAAACCCCACATCATATCGAACCGAAACAGTGACAATAGAAAAATATGCCATGTAATTGTTCTGTAAAATTGGAGTTTGTCAAATTTCAAGTAACATAAATCACTAAGGATGCTTCTGCAATGCCACTAATTCTCCAAAAAAAGCAGAGGTGCATTTAGATTACAATGTAGAATTAAATTATCTTGGATTAGCATCCAGCTGGAAGACAAAACTGAGACTGAAGTTTTCAGAAAGTGACATCTCACCTACAGACTCTGACAAAGCCCTCCCTGGTTCAGCATCTAAGCTGTAATAAGGGCTACATCAAATGATTCCTGGTACTGCAAGTTCCTGGCTGATCTCAGTGTGGACTCTGACTGCCAGAGAACTGAATGTGGTGGAGTGAAAAAAAAGAAATAGCTATCAAAACACAGCTATACAATGGGAGCGCTGAGAAGACAGCTCCAATTAGAGCTGCTGCCAAAATACTCCTCAGGAGGTTGGATAATTTGCTAGAACCATTGCTGCCCTGTTAGCGAGATCAGTTCAATCTTCTTTTACAATCCAAAACAAAGGCACGTCAACATATGGTGAAAATCTGTACTATGTATGCTATTCCTATCATTAAAAAAATTAAGTGGACTGGCTGCTGCAGTGATAGAGAAATAATGATCTTTACGGACAGGCTTCTCTTTACTGCTGGTTTGTCTAGTTTAGGCCTGACACACACTTCAGAACTACAGTGATCAAAAGCCACATTTAAAATAACTCCTTTTCTTCTCTGGAAAAGAGCCTTCTCATTCTCTTCAAACCCCAGCTGCTAGCACAGCACAGGCACTGCTGAGCAGACTAATATATAAAACAAACGAAGAAACAAACAAACAAAAACCGACTTCAAATATCCAGAAGAACACATCACTCATTTTATCCCCCCAACACAAACTTGTCTAAATATCACAGATATAAGACCTTGCCTGTGTAATATAAGGTCCATAGTGATGTTTTGTTAGTACTGTCTCCTCTCCTCTTAATAGCTACACCAATTAATTAATCCCCATCCTGATTGGCACTGACCTTCTTTAACTCTTCAGGGTAAAAGTAATCTGTGATTTACCTTTCCCTCACAGTCTTTTGTCTAGTCAAAGGTTCTCTATGCATGGCTAAAAGCTTCCTCCATTTTTAGGAAGACAACTTTATGTAGTGTCTTTTTGAGAAAGAAAGAACAATTTCTTTATTTAAAATAGTCCCCATAAGCAACTTCCTATACCTTCAAAAATTTTCAGGTTTACCCAGTCCCAAGGCTAGTAAGAAGACAAACTTGTGAGGGCCATCATTATATGGCTTTGTAAAGACAAGCAACATTTCATATAGTGTGATTACAAAATATTCCTACATTTTAGAAATTAAATATTTTACAGCAGCAGTTTTTACTTCAGCATTAATTTCAGAACTGTGAAAACCCTGTTATTTAACACAGAGCTTAGTGACCGGTTTAAAAAATTTATCCAAGTGAGTTTGGCACTGTTTGAATTACTTTTCCTTCAATAAAATTTACTTGTAAAGAGTCAGGAAAATTCTTTCCCTATTCAGTCTTTTATACATGAGGCTCAGGCAAATTTGGCTACAACTTACATCATTATAAGGATATACTTAAACCCAGCATTATATATGGAGAACTACTTCACATCTACCAAGTCAACATATTATAGATAGGACAGGTGAAAGTTTTCTTTCTTTTAAACGATGTTTGCACTTATTTCTCTAGACATCATGCTTTGAGACTAATCACACTGCCTTTTTGCTTGTTTGCTTGTTGTTTGCAACCTCCTGAAAGCCTCAGAAAGCAAAGCCTGTCCTTTTGATTATAGAGGCAGTGTGGAATTTTTTCCATATCTCAAGTCTGTGTAGAATTCCAGAGTCTCACCACCCTCACAGTAAAGAGTTTCTTCCTAATATCTAGTCTAAATCTCCCCTCTTTCAGTTTAAAACCATTCCACCTCGTCCTATCGCTCCCCTTCCTGATCCAGAGTCTACAGCTGTAGAAGACCAAGAGGATGACACACACCACAGCGTACAGCTGTACGGAGATGATAAGCTTTTCTAAACTATTTGTGATATTCTACTATCAGGTAAATTTTTAGGTGAATGAATACATAATATTTAGCACTTTATAGACCACACATACACAATCGCAGTTGGCAGCAAACTTCAGATCTTATAGGCACGGGAGAAAGTAGAAGAATGACTGTTTTGGCCCTGTCTATGAACAAGGACAGCATTTTTTTCCTCTTCATTCATACCGTGCTATGGCTAACTATAAAGAAAAGTAATTGTATAACTCTCATTAGACCACAGCAAATCTTTGCTTCTCTATGATGCAGTATAACAGAAATTTAGCTTTAGTAGTCACTGCCAGATCTCCTGAAATCCTGTGTATTCCAGCCGATGGTCTTTGAGCCAGACTCGTCCTCTGGGCACTACTACCAGCCTATGGTCTGCTATTATTAGGCAGTGATTTCTTATCTTAGCCAGATAACCTGAAAATATCATCAGATCAGACACACGACAAAGCTCAAAACCAGGTGAAAATTACATGAAATATATCACTGGCAATTCCAGTGTTCTCTGTGGGTTTATGGAGGATTTAATGCTAAATCTGCTTAAATGAAATATTGAAGTTCTTGCATACAGAGAGAGCTCCAGGAACCCAGGGGAAGGAGAGAAAAGCACTAACAATGCCATTATTGCCTGACATGTGGGACAAGTTGGAGAAACTATAAAGAAATCTTTTTTTTTTTTTTTTAGGCCAAAGAAATGTGAGCAAGGGAAGGAAATACTTTATTTCTCTTAAAAAGGGTTTTTATGCAGAGAGCTACAGAAGTCATGTAATTTAAACCGATATAGCTGCATTTGACATGTAGGGCATATAAATCAAGCTAAAGTCTTGTTAGATAAAGAAAAATCTCCGAAAAAATTCTCTAGGTGACATCTTATAGCACTGAAGATGATGATGAGTAAGCGCTGATGTTTCCACAGAGGTCAGACTGCCATTCTAGTTGCTTAGTTTTTGTTGCTATTTCCCTGCTGGATCCATTAAAGTGGAATATTGTGAAGAAAAAAAATACCATCTTAATGACAGCAGATGCTCTTTATGCAGTAGTAGCAACATGCATAATTTTTGTTCTTTAATTCTTATTTTTAAGTTCTTTTTTTTTCAAATGCTGAAAAAATACTATTTAATTGTGATTAAAGATTTAATGCTAAATGTTCTCAATCTACTTGGCTTTTCTGGTTTCCTATGCAGATGTGTAACTTTCCTCTTCCTCTAAATTTCTGGATGAACTGTATTTAGGAAGTTATTTAGTTGGAGGAACTCAGTGTGAGGAATTAGTTTATCTACGTTGCATGTCTGGTTACGCATCTGAACATTTGTTATGTCGAACTGTTCCCGACAACATCTTTTTTAATAGGCAGGCTGTATAATTTTTTGATATGAGTGCCCATTGGAGACTACCTGCTTGCTAAAAACTGTCAGTATGATTAGCCCATTCTTATTCAATTGAGCTGTATTTTACATTTTTGAAGCAAAAGAGAAAGATGGCATCAATACAAACTATCACTGTAGGGTTTATGTACTGCACTTAAACTGTTTTCACCCGCACTGCATTGCAAGGATTTCCAGCTCCCAGTATGAATAATGGTGGGCAAAGATGAAAGTTGACAAATAAAATTAAATCATGGCAGTTTGTGGGCTGCAGCTCCTATTGGCACTGCAGGAAGGTGGGATTGTAGGGCTGGTACTGAGTCTTGGGAAGATGAGGTGAAGAGATACCGGATGGCCATAATTCACTCAGTGAGGGAGTAAGCATCATGATTCCAACACAACATTTTCTTTAAAGTTTGAGAACATCATCTTGTAATATCTTTGATGTGCAGACAATTTATTTAAGTCCCACAGCCAGTGTACCTGGTCATTCTCCATCAGAAGCTGGATACACACATTCAGTCCCACTGTCAGTGTGAACAGTGTCAGTTTATGGAACAAGGGAACCGGATTTAAAGTTCTTGAGATCCTCAACCACAAAGATAAGCTTTGGGAGTACAAAGGAGATTTTCCCAAACTGCCCCATGGGCTGCTCACATGATATCCCTACCACTACTCATTTCTATCAGGCTCTTAAGATTAGAAATGGCAGAGCACAGAGCGTGCTGCCATATTTTTACTATTCCTATGGCACACCATATACCACAGGACAACCATTTGGGAATCGCTGGCACATGGGCTACATTTACTTTTTAAGATTTTGCATTTGCTACTGCAAAGCCACAGCTTTGAACAGGGGCACTGGAAGATACCATATTTTAAATGTAAAACAGTAACAAATTATAGATTAAATCTGAATATACACATCTGCAATCTTCTCACAAATGGAAACTGACATGATTTAATGTCCACAAATCTATGAGAAAATGGGAAGCAATGGCATATCTGAATCAAATTGCAATATTGATTTTTCTGAACACAACCACGGATCAATTTTCTTAGTATTACATCAGCTAAAAACATGACACTTGCATTTAAAGTGAATATTTGATGCTCTCTGTATTGAACACATCTTACAGAAAACATTCCAGAAAAACACTGTGTGGCCTTAAAAATGCTAATAATTTTTTCTGCTGATTTTTTTTTTCCCTAAACTCAAAGGGTTTGTATTTAAAAGACAACTTGGCAGTCCTATCTTCAAGGAATGGTGTTTACATATAATTTTTTTCCATTTTAGTCAAGAGTTTTGAAAGTATAGATAAGGTGATCAATCTTGGAAGCTGGTACTCTGCTCAAGTGCATAAACTCAGACTGAGAAGGGCCAAGCAAATGATCAGGCACAATCAAGATCTAGTGACAGCCCGGGCTTCCAGTTGCATCTGGACTTTGAGATGTAACTCAAGCAAACCAGGAACTCATAAAATGAAGAAAGATGGCTCTGCCCAACCAGACTGATCAGCAAAGGAGTCAGGCAGAACAAACTTCATTAGGTGAGCAGTTAGTGTCAGTGTTTGTAAAATGGGACAACTGGTAAGGCTGATGTTTCTGACGAAGAACTAGTGTCCCCTCAGTGTCAGGTGACAACCAGGCAAAAGCAAAACTAAGATAACTGAGACTTTTCAAGATTGGAAATAAATATGGCATATCTGTTGGCACAAACCTTGAACTAGACACACCTGGCCTGATGGCAGCTAAGGAGAATCAGATCTGGTGGTAGAAGCAGTCTAATTAGATTCATAAGGGAGCCCCATGTGAGTTAACACTGTTTGAACACCACCGAGAAGTAACTGAGCCAGCACAAATTGTGCAGTCTGTCATCCTTTGGTTTTTTTTTTAAGCCTTGCTGATTTCTTTTTATGAGAACAGTTATTTACCTCCCACTCCTTAGTGAGGTGTTCATCTTCCCAGGAACTACTAACTGGATTGAAAATCAGAAGAAAACAGTTATTTGGATTTGGATTTAGAGTTGAAGTTGCTAACACCTGAAAGTTTCTGGCTTAGGATTAAACTCCAAATATCTTGTTTTATTTGAAAAAAAACAAAAAGGAACTACTAGACATTGTACTTGAATTGATTCAATTGATTCTTTTAATTCTTGTTTTTGCTAATGACACCTAAGTAAGAAAGGGCAGACATCATGGTTTGCCTGATTTCTTTTTTACAGGAGATTGCCAAACTCACTTGCCTTATTTATGGGAAACAGTTTCACTGGTGTGATTGATTCTGCGTAATCTGCTTTAGAAAAATACCAGTCCATCCAGCTTTACTGAAACTGAGAGTAAGAAGTTGTTTAGATAGGGTTTCAAGAACATTATTCTGGTATGGCAAATTGACATTTTGCAAATCACTTTTGCATATAGCTATTAATTCACTTGAGTACAGAATACTTCTACATTTTATGTACATTGTAATACATTTTACATTTTTTATAAACCTAAAACGTACTGAGTATTTCAGAGAGAGAGAGAGAGACAGAGGCAGAGAAAGACAGAGCACAGTTTTGACATACCTCCTTCACTCAGGAACGATTAAAGAAAGCATTATTGGGGAAAAAACATTCAGATTCTGGGGCAACGCACTGTAGTGGAGGGTATACCATTCCATGACTTTAATGTAGTGCTACACAGAGACAGTGCCTTCTCTCCATCATAATTTTTTCCATCTCTTATGCTCCATATCTTTGATAACTATTAACACCAGTCCACAGACACAAGCGTCCTGGAGTCTGATCACTTTGTAGTTAAACTCAGAGTTTGCATTCCAGTGAATGTTCATGCGTTATTCTTAGGCACTGCTGGTATTCATCACAAACCACTCAGCAAAGAACATTTGCTCAAAACATAAGTAACAAGGCTACCTTCAGATCTACCTAATGAGGTAACAGTTTGTTTCTTTCTCCTGGAGGGTGTTGCAGTACTCATTTGACTAACAGACACTCAATCTGGGCTGACTTTGTGCAGGAACCCAAACAAGCCTAAACAGCCATTGTTTTTGTAACAATTGGAAAAGCTCTCAGATTCTGGGGCAACGCACTGTAGTGGAGGGTATACCATTCCATGACTTTAATGTAGTGCTACACAGAGACAGTGCCTTCTCTCCATCATAATTTTTTCCATCTCTTATGCTCCATATCTTTGATAACTATTAACACCAGTCCACAGACACAAGCGTCCTGGAGTCTGATCACTTTGTAGTTAAACTCAGAGTTTGCATTCCAGTGAATGTTCATGCGTTATTCTTAGGCACTGCTGGTATTCATCACAAACCACTCAGCAAAGAACATTTGCTCAAAACATAAGTAACAAGGCTACCTTCAGATCTACCTAATGAGGTAACAGTTTGTTTCTTTCTCCTGGAGGGTGTTGCAGTACTCATTTGACTAACAGACACTCAATCTGGGCTGACTTTGTGCAGGAACCCAAACAAGCCTAAGCAGCCATTGTTTCTGTAACAATTGGAAAAGCTCAGCCTGGCTGTTTTGGGAATCAGACCAGGAAAGCAGAAGCCAAATGCCTTGGTGTAGAGAAGGTTAGAATCTGAGAGTGATGAAAAGGAAAGGAAAGGCAAGGTGAAAATCACCTTTTAGAGTCTGAGACGGATGCTCAACTTGTAACACTTTTGAAGATGGGGAGAACAGGAAATCCTGCTTCAGAGTTTGCAGGGGAAATGGATGATCATTTAGCACTATGCCATTTGTATTTAGTTCCTGCTGTCTGATTTATAAAACATGTTTGCAGCGCAATTCTCCTTCTTTTGATGGAGAAATCAAAGCCTCTTTCATAACTCTAGGAGAGAAACACAGTGTTTAAATAAGCCAGACTCACTGATGGAAGCTGTCTTAAGAACCTGTGATAATGCTCTGTAACAAAGACATGACTGAATCACTAACCACAATAAAGAGCAAGAGGAATCTTAGCATTCCTGGAAACAGTTTTCTATTAAATCTTTTTTTTTTTTTCATTAATTTTCAGTATATTGACAGACAAACAACCTCTGTTGTTCCTTTAAGACAAAAAAAGCTGCTTTAAGTAGCTTCGTATTTCCAAACTATGGCAGGCAGAAAATATCCTACTGAGTATTGATTTTATTGGATGGCAGGACTAAAACCTACTTTCAGATGGAAGTAAGGAATGTGAGCGTGAGCTTGGAGTCACATGCAGGGGCCGTTTGACAGAATGACGCAATGGATACGTCCTTCAGTTGCTATGGTGATGGCTCATCTGCTTATATGTCCAAGAAATAGGGGTTTTTCATTATTTCCTCTAAGAAGAAAAACTGCTAACTCATAATAACAAAGTGATTTGTTTTTGCACTAAAGCACAGCTAATGCAAATACCATCGCTTGGTTTTAATTTGGGCATGAAATTAATATCCTAAAGCAAATAATACGAACAAATAACTTTTCCATCCTCTACCTATTTACTCCTGTAGCATTTTTCACCACAGCAACTGTTTACCTCTTCTGTGAACCTCCAATATATCTGCAATAAATTGGATTTCTGGAATAATTGACATGAGGTCCCAGAATACTATGGTAACTTTAATAAATTTTATTTTAAAGTAGGATTTAATTTTGTTTTTTTTTTCACTCAAGTCATCCAGATGTTAGAGCTGGACAGATTTTACCAGCACTTTCTATTAATAGTTTCCTGAATATTTAAGTGAATTCTGTTCAGCTGTGGCCATATTCTATTTATATTTATTTTCTTCAAGTACCCTCTGACCAGTCTCTATTAGTGGAAATGTTTACAAAGAGCTCATACAAAAAATGCACAGTTTAAGCTACTGAAAATATATTTTTTTTAAATGTACACAGGGAATATTTTTGTTAGAATTGCCTGCATTCACAGTCCAGGACCCACAACAGCAACATGTGACTAATCAGAACAATTTCATGTGTCAGCTAGAAGCAACTATTCCGTAGCACTTCATATTTTAAGTATTTGATTTGATATGCAATACTATGTTTCCTTAAGCAGTAGAAAAATCAGCAGAATAGAAAACAAAAAAGCCAGGGGAAATCATGTTCTCTCTGCAAGTGTTCCAAAAGAAAACCGAAATTTTCAGTTAAGATTCTTTGCAGATACATCAGCCATGTCATAATTAAATGTAGCTGTCACTTCATTTCAATACTACTCATGCTGTTTCAGAAATCCAAATAAAATAACTATCAAGAACAACATGATATGGAAAGTATTACAGAAATTACAGACATATCTGCAAGGCATTGAAGCCATCTTCTCATACAACTCATTCAAAATCAGACTGCATGACCATGTAATTACATCAAATGCAGTAAGGGACTCTATGGCCTCCAAAAATATTTTAGTAGATGAGGATATCAGTAATTGCACTGTGACACTTATTTCCAGATGTCCCCTTCGAAAGTATGCCAGAAAAACTAAGGAATGTAAAAACACATTTTCAAGCAGCCCCAAATCTGGTGGTACCTGTTGTAGAATAAACCTGTTTGCTTTGAATGAATTGTGATAGTATTTTTTGATTACTTGTCCCCTAGCTATACTGCATTACACAGCATGCAATTTTAACCTTGTTACAGTAATGCGCAGCTATACATTTTTACTAACAATAGCCTTCCCTGATATAATGGTAATTCCTTTTTTTAAAGGAAAAGAGGTTGCATGAATTTTTGCAAACGCCTATGAACATGAACCTCCTAGCCATCATCTTAAATGCAGACGCATCCTTATGTGATTTCTACAGATGGTCCATTTTATTATAATGATAGTTCTGAGGTTGCAACAAAATACAATGACAACTTTATGCAAATAGTAATGGTGATGACACACACAATGAAGCAAGGGTTAGGATTTGTGGGAGCAACTAAGGATATTCTCCCACAGCCATTCCCATTGCAAGGCACCTGTGCAAATTCTGTGACACGGTAGGCTCTCCTAGCTGTTGAACAGCATCTCAATCTCTCTTCCTAGTTTATAAATTATATTTAAAATAATTAAACTGTCTATAAATTTGGGGTTTGTTTTCCTCAAAACTTTTTCACCCCAGATTTCTAAGTGTTGGCATAAGGCTAGTAATACAAGGCTGCTGAGTGCATGTTTTTCTGCAGAAATACTCCAGATTAACCACAGGACAGTTAACCACCTGCTTTATGTTCGAACAACTAGAGTTGCTCAGTCAAAACAGCCCCACACTGCAGTTCCTACCAGCCGTTTTCCCCTCACACTTCAGTTAATAGCTAAATTGAGGTGAAGAAATTTAAAGTCTTACGGGTCCCTTGCCATCTAAACTGCCTATCTCACGCAGGTCAAGGACTCTGCCAATACGGTTCCCTAGTCCGTGTCCAGCCACCTTTTCCATTGCATCACTCTCCAGCTAAATTTCACCTGGCAGCCTGGAAGCAGAGCTTCCCATCTGGCAGGGAAGCTCTCCTAACCACACAAAATACCAACTCCCTCACCTTGGCGCTGATGTTAGCAGACGTACACCGGGGACACGAGAGCCATCTGCAATATCACTTGCCAGTACTGAGAGATCTGCGCCTGGTTTCCAGGAGTGACATTTCTGTTTCTGATCTAGAAATCGAATCTCCTGCTTTATCTGAGGTGCTGTTGGTCACAGCTGGCTCACCAGGGTGCCTCTGGGCTGCAGGAGGAGCAGGTGCTTGGCCTGGCCTGCCACGTTTTTCCTGAAAGAATATGCTGGACTTTAATTGAAAATTGCCTTCTTGTTTGTCTTCCCATAACAGAATGAGCTTAGCCACTTGTCTGTGGTCCACATTCTTGTCAAGCACCCTCACACACCCCAAATCCCACAGGAAATGGCTATAAATAAGCCTGGCCTGTGGCTTGATCAAGCTGAAATCCACTTCTCCACGGGCTGCACTCCTTACTTACTGCTCTCTTCAAAAAATGCTCATAGATGCACACCATACTTTGACTTTTGGGTATTACACACCTGCTCCAGCACTCTGCAAAACAACCTCAGTCTTAATTTTTAACGTTCTGATATTCTTCTGCTTCATGCAAACAGCAGATGTAGCAGGCACTGCACAGGAACATTTTGCAGCCCTCTTGGTTAAGGTAAAAGGCAAAGGCCTGGTGCAGAACCATGGCATTGCTAGCCAAGGTTTTTAGGAGGACAGGGGAACCAGGTACGTGGACCAGAGGTGGTGAATTGCCTTAAAGGTCTGCTACCCGGGAGCTGGCTGCCAAGGAAGTCCTCAGTACCCTGGGGGCAGCCATTTTGTTTGCCCCCTGGTTGCCATAGCGACGGGGACTCCTAACAATGGGAGGCACAACATGGCGGTGCAGGGTAATCTGCAGCTCAGGTAATCTCGTGCTCCTGAATACCCTCAGGCTTTCAGGGCCTCCCAAAATAATCCGAGAGAGTGTAAGCAGAGCTGAATTCAAGAAGGCAGTTATTTATTAGTAGTCTGAGGCCGTTGTGGATCTGGGCAAAGCTATAGGTGCTTGCTCGCGCCTGCCTGCTGCTCTCTGAGGGCCTGGAGCTGCTCACAGGGGGAGTGCTCACCGTGTGCTTTTGGCTCAGGTTGTGGTAAAAGTTGCAGCCACATAGCTAAGGCACCGATAACCATCTGGAGAAGTGCTGACAGACTTCCAGGCGTGGAGGTCTGCACTCAGTGTGCTTGGAGCACACCGGATTAACACACCCTCAGGGCCAGCCACCTCCTGGGCGTTTACAGAACCTCCAGCACAGCGTTTAAAACCCTAAACATGCTTGTTGACTCCCATGTTCTGCAGTGGTGCACATACTTACATCTCAGCCAGATGTATACATAGTGTTGTATGTAATTATCTTGTGGTTCACTCCATGACAGAGAAGACAGCCTCAGCCAGCAGTGGGAAAGCTTAATTAAAGGCCAAGATTTCATTCTCTGCTCAGGTAGAAAGAGCTGTTATCCCCTACACAGTGAATGAGTCTGGCCCTTGGGTCTGATTCATCATATTCCTACTCCAGTGTTGCTTTGAAGTAAAAGCAGGAGATGGTTCAAGATACGTCAGTTGCAGAGCATTCCTTCCTACTGTGTTTTATTACGGTGCTTCCTGAGGTTTCTTTGTGTGTTTCTTCTTATGACTGAAAATACATCAATAAGTAAGTTTTCATGAGCTCTTACGAAAATTGGGTTTTCTTCAGAGGGGCAAGCTCATCAAACCTCACTATCCTAGTGCATATCTCAGATCTTGAAGCAAATGTACGCAGTTACCGGCAGACTGACAATGGCAACATTTTATGAGGCCACTGAAAACAGATCTTTAACAATTTAGGTGGCTGGGAACTTTCCAGTGCTCTTTTGAAATTTACTGCCTGGAATGAAAAAATAATACACAATATAATTGATTCTCATTAGATAAAAGTGCTCTCTGGAATCAAAATAGCTACAAACAGAGTTGTATTATTAATTCTGAGTAGTGTTTTTCATTTTTATGGTACCCGTGCATTTGTAGGAACTGAAAACTGAACTGTTTACACTTTTTGAAGAATTTTATTTTTTTGTTCAGTAAATCTTCAAAACCAAAATCATCCCTGTGTTCATTATTTGCATTTAGCTAGTTTTCCCAGTCACTCTAAGCCAGCAAATTTTTAACCTTATACTTGAAACAAGTAATTTGTCACAAAGCTTTTTATTATAACTTAAATAATCTTAAATGACAGCATATCTTTTGTTGCATTAAAAAATATCATTAAATCCCAACCCAAATTGCATATACATTTTATTGTCCTCTGCACTCTAGTCTATATGTCATCCTGTGATGGAAATATAGACTACAAGTTTTATAATTGCACACTGGCCAAACACATTGAAATACAGACAAATTACTTGAATTAAAACAGGAAACAGAAAGCAAATTAAATTATTATTTTATTGGAATTGAGTCTCAAGTGTACATTTACAAAAATTTTTCTGAGCTACAGATAGTAAGATTTCTCTCACAGAGGTGTCTCCACTCTTTTCTATTTTAGGAATATTCAATTTATGTAGGCTCTATAAATTCCAGAAAGCTTGTAAAAATTCATGTGCTTTCATGTAGCCACAGTGGTGTTTCACTGAGCCAAGAGTTTGCAGTAACACTACTCAAACACAAACACTGGGCAAACCTATGCCTCAGTTTTCATATAAGTCAGCTAAGAATCTTGCATATTATTGAAGTTTCCTAAGAATTCAGAAAATTTAAAAAAAATCAGAAGTGATTTTATGACCTATTGCAGTGTGACATGAAGAGAGATTGTTAATAATGTGTCAGGAAAAACTAAGATTGCAACAATTACGATGTTGGGTTAATAATGAGGCAGTTTTAATTTTTATTAATTTTGTAAAGTTATGGGTTAATATTGGGTAGCTTATATGATAACATCTTGTGGATAGTTACAGTTAAGTGGATATTTTTAGATTGATGTTTCATTAAAAAGGAGTAGGAGAACGATGTGCAAGCATCTTGGTTTAAGTAAGCTGGGGAATGCATGAATATATTAGCAAAAAGAGAAAAAAAAAGAATAAGAGGTCTTTAGTTTGGTATGAATACATCTAAGAACTCTTCTCATTGTTGGGACAGTTTAAAAGAGTTTGAACTTCCAGATAAACAGCAGATTAATTATTCCACTTCTATACCTTGGGTGTCTCCAGCCTTGATTACGTTGATTTATGATGCAAGAATCTTACTGAGTTCAATTCTTACAGCATAGTGTGAGGAAATATGCATTTGCCAGGTGAAAGAACGACTGCACGAGTCATATAAGAATTTCACGTGCAGTTCCTTACTAGAGGGGCTGCAGTTACGAGCCACATGCCAGAACAATTTGCTTAGCACATGGCTCACTCCTGTGTTATTTCTGGAAAGGTCCTACGCAAGAACTTGGAGGCTTCTCATCTACAATACGTGCAGGATGCAATTATGCATGGGAATCTGAGTGGATAAAAATAGTTGCTGTGCTTCTCATAAAGGAAAACTATCTGAGAGTCTGCTTAAGGCTAGAAAGAAATCATACTGGCTTCATGAATACAGATAATTGCATCTCAGTTCTCAAGAATCAACCAAAAATTGCACATCTTAAGCGTGTTAGACAGCCCCCATTGCAGAATTAAGCTTTGTCAAAAACACACTAAGTAAAATTATAGTTTTTATTCAAGAATGTGTTCTGAATTTGGTTTTGCTTTATTTTGGTTTTGTTTATTTAATTCTTGCTTCAGTTCCAATATTCTTCTATACTTTTCAAGCCTTCTTTTATATGTCTATGAAAATGTGTACTTTTTAGCATTGCAGAAGTTTAGCCATCAATTTTTATGCATACATGAAATTACTATATATTATTGAGGGGTTTTTTGTTTCAGTTTTCAACGCACTACTTTGTAGACAATGTAAAGGCAGTGATAAGTCAATCCAAATCAAAACTGATAGTTCTAAAACACTGAAACTTTTAGAAATCATTTGTAATCCTGGGGCTGTTATTTAAGGAGAGTGGAGATAAAATTTGTCAAGCGTTGTAGGCTGCTGTAAAATCCTGAATGATCTTATTTAACCAAATACACAAGATTCTCTTATTATACTTGCATATATGTCTGCTCTGCTGGTTGCTACTGAGAGCTGTCCCTGTGTGGAGTCTTGAAGTACCCAGCAGGTCTTACAGGATCTATAGGATCCGTAATCAAAACGAGTAAATTTTGTTGTACAACCATCGCTATTTAAATATTACAAATATTCAGGGTGGAAAAAAAAACAGATTATAAATTATTGAAGGGAAAAAAGCCTACGTAGTTGGAAGAATGTCATCTGGGTTTATTTTTATTTATGTTGACCCAGAGACACTACCACCTTTACTAATGGCCTTGGCCAGCAGCAGGTCCATCTTGGAGCTGGCTGGCATTGGTGCTATGGGACATGGGGAAAGCTTGTAGCAGCTTCTTGCAGAAGCCACCCTTTAGCTCCCCCCGCTACCAAAACCTTGCCGTGCAAACCAAATGTACACTCTTCACTGGAAAAGAAAAAGTAAATGTCTAGTCATCCAGGTTTTAAGGAGGGGTTGAAAATATGAATATGATTGCACCTTTAAAACATGAAAATGGAAGGCAAATGAAAGTACTCTATTATTATTTGAAATCACATTTTTGTTTAATGCCATTCTCAGGATTTTGTGTGCTTGGTTCATAGTTTGTGAAGAATTAGAGCTGGCAATCCCAACTTTCAAAGTGAGCTAGGGGACTAATTGCAGTCTATTGCTTTTAATTCTGATTAAGCCTCACTCTTTTTTTCCAAAAAGAAATCATATTCATAGTGTGGATTTGAGTAGAGAGAATTTATCCCAGACAATTTGCAAGTAAAAGCATATATATATTTGATGGCTGGTTAAAGGAACAATTTTTGTTGCCTCTGTCATTTATTACTGAAGTATAGCCATCCTGAGAGTGTAATTCCTGTTGCAATGGAGAAGTAATGCATATCAATATTAAACAATTTTTTACTGTATGAAAGGAAAAATATACTAGGTTAGCTCTAAAACAGAGGAGGGACCTTTAGGCAGGGAGAATATAATAACTCTGGCTTGAAGTTAGATATAACTTACCTATTTTTCATGATTTGTCCTTTAAAAAAAGACAAATAGTGGTGCCCTGATGATAAATTTTGTCTGAATGAGACCACAATATCCTCCGTTCTTCCATAATAAAATTGGACTAGTATTGACTATCATGACTGGATAAAATTCACTGATAACTCTTGAAAAGTTTTCAGTCAGATGTCCTGTTCAAATACCAACCGATTCCAATGCTCTTTACCTGCAAGATATGTAGACGTAAATGTGAGATAGCAATTTTCAACAGAAAGAATGGTGTTATTTTAGTGACAATTACTTGCATTCCATTTCAATTCATCTCCAGAGTTACAATACTCTTTAGAAGCAGCAAACTCCAAAAGTTCTAATTTTCCATGTCTGAAAACTAATGAAATACTGCCAATTAGATTCACTTTCTGTTGCTGCAAGCCTTGAAAGTAAGAAAAAAAAATTCACAGGATCTGCTGTCACGACTCAGTTGGAATCCATTAATACCCTGATTCCTGGCATTAGCAATTGTACTCTCTATTGCCCAGGAAAAGGAAGAATTAGGACTAGCAGATAATAAAATGAAACAGGGATGGCTTTTACTAGGGGGTTAGTGTGGTCCATGCCCACCACCAGCAAAACCTTTCAGAGCTGTTTCCCACTTGCACTACGGGTGGATGGTGCTTCTGTGAGCACCAAGCCCAGCACCACGACAGGTCAGATCTGGAGGCATAATCCCAACCAGGAGCTCTGCTGTGTCTGCAGAAGTAGCCACGGTGGTGGTTACTCTGACTCTTCTCAAGCTGGCAGACAAGCATGTAGAAAATAAGGCTAAGAGAGAAGGGAGACCCACGACAGAGTGATTTCCAAGGTAGCAGCCACTCTTTTATGCTTTTCTACATATAGCAGTTAGCAGTTCTTGTGTTATTGGTAATAACAAGCAACCTTACTGTCTTAGTTCATAAGGTACTATTCTACCCCACCACCATAGAGCACACATGCACACACACACAGACATACTGCAAAATCCCTCCAAAATTTTATGTTCACATCTCCACCAGCTACGAAGCATTAGAACTGAATGAAATGAAGTGAAAAGTAGGGTATTGGGAAATGCAAGTCCAGTAGTTCGGTGTAGCTCAGTTTGTTATTTGGTGTTGACAAAACAAATGTAATACATATGATTTTCAAATGTCTTAGTAATAGCCCTATGGCTGTTACTTACTCTTTACTGAATGCAAACTTGATTTTCATAGCTCCCTACAATTATGCACAGCCAGCTGTATCCACACATACTTGGAATGCATTATCAGGGTTCTCTTTGAACATTTTCTTCCAAAATAGAAGGAAGAACTGAAACCAAGAATGTCACAGACAGTTGCTAAACTGCTGTTCTCAGTATCGTGGAATGCTGCCCAAAGATTGTGATGCTGCAGAAAAATAAAAAATAAAGTAGCTGATGAGGCTGAATCTGAACTCCTGTTTAAGAATACTTTCATGTGGCTACAGACATTCTTCTGAATTTCATTATGTGTGTATTTCTACTATGAATGGAACTTTTTTCATTCCATCTGCCCACACTGTCATCATTCTGCCCTTCAATGTGATTAGGTGGTTAGTTAGTAATAACTAATATTTGTCTTTGGATGTGACCCAATGACACTCTGCAGAGTTACTTAAGAGAACGTTCAGCAGTTGTTTGGCTTGCCTTCCTAAACACCTGTGACCCAATGACACTCTGCAGAGTTACTTACGAGAACGTTCAACAGTTGTTTGGCTTGCCTTCCTAAACTCGTCTGTGAAAAACAGTGACAGTTGGTTTTTTTTTTGATGAGTGTGTTGGTGTGTATATGCAAGCTATGTCCTAAATAAGAAGAGTATGAAAAATTATTCTCATTATTTGAAGGTTGTTCTGGAGATTTGATCATATTTTATTTCAGATTTCAATACAAATGTTACTCAACCGGTTCATTGACAAACAGTCGGATCTTTTATTTTGAATTCTTCTACTTGCTGAGAAGTAGGTCATTAGGTAGTATTATCTGTATTATGAAAACACTTCTTAGACATCAAGGACATATTCTGAGAAGATAAATCAACTGAAAAAAAATAGGAAGAATTGTTCTTCTGTATTAACTTACCAATTAGCTAATTCTTTCAGGGTACTGTCCTAGTAGCTCTGAAAACACTTAATTTCTTACAGCAGTGAAGTAATTTTGTAAGATGGATTCTGTCTTTTTATTGCTGTTTTCCCAGACAACAGTTTTCTAACAGTGTGTGAATCAGATGCAAGATCTGTCTTGAAGGAGTGGAACAGAAACAGTAAAAGAGATAGGAGAGTCCTGTTTAGGACCGGACTGACTGCCTGGGCCATAGATTCCCAACTAATAGCAGACATCTGTGTAACAGACCTTAATTTGTAGTCATATGCATGACTTGAATCATATCATCAGGAAGGATTTTCTATAATAGATGATTTGGACTTGGAGTGTTAGCTTAATTGTAACTGCACTAAGAATAACTTGCATTTTTTTGATAGACCATTAAAACATTAATTAGACTAGCAATAAAATCTTGGTTTCCTATGTAAGATGAACTCCCTTTTTCCCATAACAGCCTTTTGATGATAACATCAGGGATGGTTCCTTACTAACTATTCCTTATTGCTGAGCTTTTCCTGAAACAAGGTCTAATCTCTTTCTTTAAAAAAAGACTTTTTTTTTTTTTTGGCCAAATGCTTTGATACTTAGTGGTACCTACCCTGAATTTGATTTCCCTTCCTGTCACAGCTCACAGGAGGCTTCTTCTAGTGACTATTTAATTACTCCCTCAATACAGAAGCTGAGTTCTTGACAAGTGGAGAAAAAGATGGGGGCAATAATGGCATTCATGAACATTTAAAAGAAATAAAATTATTTTGAAGATTATAAAGCAAGGTTTATATTTAAAGAATAGAACCCAGCAGGGTTTTATTCATGTTATGAAATAAAATTATTTTGAAGATTATAAAGCAGGGTTTTATTCATGTTAGAAATTGTTATGCTTGTATGATTCTTGAGGGTGACTAGTACTGAAACTATTTAATTTGTCTGCAAGATGGTCTTTAATTGATATCAAAGTACTCTTATAAACATGAGTCACAATAGGTCACATTAGGACAGGGACATTTCAGAGTGAAGAACATTATGGCATACATATGGATGGATGGAATAGGGATAACCAAGCTGATTGCGTGGTCAGAACTGGGGAATGAAAGCACATTGTCTGGGATTGGAAAGGAGAAAGGATTAATTTGGGAAAGAGATGTATTTCTAGTTGTCCTGGAAAATTGCATTAACATCAGAATTGGTTGGGAGAGATGATCTGCGTGAACATAAATATTAATGAAGCAGGTAATATTTCTGCTTTCAAGCTAGGCAAAATTTATGGTGAGAGAGATGTTGAACATTATTAAAAATATCAGGAAAGACTAGAATATAGTGAACAAATTATTGGCATATTAGCTTTTCAGCCAGTCTGAAACAGAAGTCTGCGTGTCTAAGGCCTTTGTAGTTGGTTTGATGTGCCTGGTAAAGGTTATTTATGATTTTGACGTCATTCTTGCCCTCATGTGTTTTTCTGTTATCGCTAAGTACTACTTAGTAATTTGTAATTTGAGTGGCTGTTCTGCGCTGTCCTATCCAAACCTACCCTGTGTTCCTAGGATCACACTCTGCTGTATTGTTAAAGCAGAGTTTTTACCTTATTAGGAGTTATTGGTTAGTAGGGGAAAGATTAGTAATTTGTAATTTGAGTGGCTGTTCTGTGCTGTCCTATCCAAACCTACCCTGCGTTCCTAGGATCAGACTCTGCTGTATTGTTAAAACAGTTTTTACCTTATTAGGAATTATTGGTTAGTAGGGGAAAGAAGGACATTGCCAGTTTCTTGAAACAAATTATGATCATGACAGGAAGGATATAGACCTTTTGGAACAAATTAAGGACATTGCCAGTTTCTTGAAACAAATTAATTATGATAATGACAGGAAGGATATGGACCTTTTGGAACAAATTCAGCAGAGGGCCACGAAGATGATCAGAGGGCTGGAGCCCCTCTGCTGTGAGGACAGGCTGAGAGAGTTGTGGGGGGGTCAGTCTGGAGAAGAGAAGGCTCCAGGGAGACCTTAGAGCCCCTTCCAGTCCCTAAAGGGGCTCCAGGAGAGATGGGGAGGGACTCTGGATCAGGGAGTAGAGCGACAGGATGAGGGGGAATGGTTTTAAACTGAAAGAGGGAAGATTTAGTTGAGATCTCGGGAAGAAATTCTTGACTGTGAGGGTGGTGCGACACTGGATCAGATAGTTTAAACTGAAAGAGGGAAGATTTAGTTGAGATCTCGGGAAGAAATTCTTGACTGTGAGGGTGGTGCGACACTGGATCAGATAGCTCAGAGAAGCTGTGGCTGCCCCATCCCTGGAGTTCCTTTGAAATGGAACATATATTGCTTGTGTAATAGTGTAAAATAGCTAATTTTTAGATTTATGAAATCTAATATGCCAGAATCCTCATCTGGCACAAACCAGTGAAGTTGTGCTGGTTTATGAGAGATGAAACTAAGACATTTGTGTCTCAAATACTGTTGGTTGCAGCTTTTGGAATAATCGGTATATACATTTGTGAATAACATGCTTCTCAAAATATACATACTTTGGTCAATGTTTGGTAATAGGGATGGTGTGAGTGAGGGGCATTTGATTGAATTGGGAAAATACTTTCTGTTGCCATTATTAATATATGTACTTCTTTGCTGAATTTACTTTTCTTTCTATTGAAAATTCTAAAGACTATTGACTTATACTGTGAATCTTTTCCACCCTGTTCTTTATTGCAATCTCTCAGACACATATTTGAGGTAGGAATAATATTTTTAATGAGTAAATTCATATAAACCACATAATGGAATTCTGACTTAACATAGGCAAAAATTGGACATACAGTGCATGGGCTATAAGTCAAGCCACTACTTGAATATTTTTTCTTCCAAGAAATTCGGCTTTAGCATTTGTGATTTCCCAAGCCTCAGTGACATGATGACAAACATTTTTAGTTCTTAATTATTTGTAAACTCTACTAATGATACTTAGAAAGTGCAGTTATTAGAAAAGAATTAAAGAATAACAGTCCATCTGTATTACTATAGTTTCTGAATGAGATCTTCAAATAGAAGAGTTTCTAAGATTCATTTTTAAATTTGGTGACCACATATGTACTTGTATATTATATTTTAAGGAGATCTTTTTTATTATTTTTTTTTCATTGCAGATTAAGGGAAATAACAGTTCCATTCAATATGTCATAATTAATCAGATTTAACACGATACCATTTCAAAAGTGGTCCAAAAGAAGAAAAAGGTGTCATATTAACTGATTATAGAAGGATGTACTATACAGTGCAATACAGATTGATTACAATAGTATGTTTATTAAGGATGATTTAAAGACTTACCTTCTAAAACAAATCAGAAAAACAAAAATAGTAAAACCATTGCTATATATTATGCCTATTATGATAACATATATTTGCTCTGTAGCTATGCACTTCCACTAGCCCAGTGGAAGAGGAAAATGTGCAAAGCATTTTTAAGTGAGCTATTCAAAATGAAATTACACTGTTGCATACAGGTACAGTTTAACTACAATAAATACCCTGTTTGTTGATATTGATATATTCATTAATATTCTCTTTGCTGGAAAATATGAAATAATGCCAAACTTCCTTGTTAACGTGAAGTTTGCAATGAAGATGACCATCATTAAAATCTGTAAGGGTTCAAGACGTATTGATATAAGATCATATTCAGATTGTCAACATAATCAAGACTATGATATGAGAAAGAAAATCTTGTAGGATAAAGTCAGGGCCAATTAGATTCTAAGTCGTCTTCAGTCTTGCATACAGGGGGTTCACTGCTCGTTCACAGAGGTTCTTTGGCTTCATTGGGGTTCAGACCAGAAATGAATAGGAAGTAGGAAAGGGATAGGTCCCTGCAGGCATGGTAGACTGCCAAGACTCATGGTTTGGAATTACGTCCATCCAGGGCTGATGATTGCTATGGCGGAAGTAGGAAAGGGATAGGTCCCTGCAGGCGTGGTAGACTGCAAAGACTCATGGTTTGGTATTACGTCCATCTAGGGCTGATGATTGCTATGGGACCTTCCACTGAGGTGAGTGCCTGTCCCAGGCTTTCTTACCCAGGGGGATCAGAAAATTTTGATGCTTTCTGAGTTCAGAAATGGGTGTTTTGCCTCACTGGGGCATCAACAAGTACACTATTTAAAAATTCCAGGTAGAACTCTCAATAATGCATTTGTTTTTGATGCTTTCTGAGTTCAGAAATGGGTGCTTTGCCTCATTGGGGCATCAACAAGTATTTAAACTATTTAAACTAAACTATTTAAAAATTCCAGGTAGAATTCTCAATAATGCATTTTGTGCTATGCTAGCCTTTCATACAGGGGAAAATTTAAAGACTTGGAATGTAAAAAACATGTTATGGCTCAGCCATTTGCACAGAAGCAACTTATTTTGGATAAGTTTCTAATTCCATCTCCTTAGAATGGACAGAAATCATGATTATTTTCATCAGCCATTTTCATGTTGACCATAAAGTGTCTGATCTTATGAGGTACTGACTTAGATTGTCACACTCATTGGCAATGAGTGGCTGAGGAGGCGGCTCATTGTCTTATGGAGGTACTGACTTAGATTGTCACACTCATTGTCAATGAGTGGCTGCTCATTGTCTTACATGAATCATTTTGACTCCTTTGAAGCAATAGGAAATAATTAAAAGAAATCATTACTGTAGAGTTAAACATCTTTACTCTTTCACTTTTGCAATGAGTTGTTTAGCAAACCTTACCTAAAATGTACTTCAAAATGGCAGTAAATGCAAAATTAATTTGAAGAGGGCAGCAGATTGTACTTCAAAATGGCAGTAAATGCAAAATTTGAAGAGGGCAGCAGATATTTCTCAAATTTTTCATCTGTATTAAACTAAATTCTAAAGACTCTTCTTCTAAATTCTAAAGTCTTCCCTCCCTCCAAAGAAAAACAAGAGATTAATTTCTTAAAATTATTGCTATATTTAGCAGCTCATAACATCACAAACATGCACATTTCTGTGATTTAGATTTAATACAAATATTTCAAAATATCAGATCTGAAAAATGCTCTCCAGTTTTATTACAGGCCTATTCAATAAAATATATACCTTTGGTACAATATGTTTTATTGCATATAGCAAACCATTTTCATTATCATCAAAAATATATCTTAGCACTTGTGAATTACAGGGGACTTTAATTCCTCAGATAACCCACAATATTGGATACAGTATCTTGAACCGGCTCATAAATATGTAGACATGATAAACATGTACATTTTCTGTTGGAAATGACAAGTGACAGATCTTTGAGAATTCTAAATTTCCTAATGATTAAGCTATCTTTATGCTACTTTATTAGATGCATCATAAGACATTATTTTCATTGAAAATATGCTTTAAATAAGGCAAGTTTTGTAAGAATTTAAATAGTATTTTTTCTTACATGAAAAGCTGCTTTTTTTAATAAGGTGGTCATGCCTCCCTTGCTATTCTGAAATCACTATACACAAAGCAATAAAGTTACAGAGCTAAGCATCCTCCAAGGATGAAATCACAGTGAAGAAAGCTGTGATATACTTTATGCTGTTGATCATGTTGTATCATACCGCATCATATGATGATACCACAATAGAAGAGAGCTGGTTATTTACACAGTGGTTCTGACTGGCAAATGTAAACAAAGATGAGTCAAGCCCCCCGGCAGTGCTTGGACTTGCTAGTTCATCTCCAGGGTTTTACAATGTTTTTCATCAGTTCCATTGTCAACTTGACATGAGGCACCTGCTTTTAAGGTAAGAAATTGGTCAGTTGACGGAGCGTCAGTTGGGTTTTCAAGTAAATGTGAATCTCTTCCCTTTTAGTTCATTATTAAGTCAAGGGCACGCAAATCTATGATCCAAGAAAGATCAAATGCTGTTAGACTTGTATGCAGTTTAAGGAATTATATGACATAGAGTGACTGCTTCTAAGACATATAAGTTAAAGAAAATCTCCAGTACAGCAAGTAATAATTGAAACAAACTGTTTAGGTAAAGTCCACGTTTTAATATAGATTAACAGAAGTCTGATGGCTATTCAGAAACTCTTAGTCCAGTTAAAATGATTGGAATTGGCTTGGAAAAGCTCAAGTGTACTTGACCATCAGTGTGGGTATGAATACTTGAGTATTAAAAGGTCTGACAGCTGGAGCATCTTTCCAGAAGTAAATGCTCCTTCTTTTTAAGGTCAATTTGAAGGTGAATCCTATTGTTGTGAATTGCTTTTCTCCACCAGAGGACTTCATTATAAACAGAAATCCATTGTTGCAGGAGACAACCTGTCTAGCTATTCTTCACCTCACAGTAGGCTTCCCCTGACTGAAGAGGTGCCTGCTGTCTGCGGAAAGTCCATATAGCAGGTCCTGTCCTGAGAGTCACATCGTCCTCCTTGTACCAGGGTCATAAGTAGCATTTCTCCTTTCTATTATTTAAAGGTATCAAATTGTTCTAGGTTATCAGACTATGTTCGTCGTTGTGGTAAACACCTAAATATTATTTTGAAAAGCTTATCTGTTGCAAAATAACCTACAGTCTCAGGCTATTCTCAGGAGATCAAGTTGAAAAGGATGTTAAATGCTCATCCTGTAAATATTTCTTGTTTCACAGGGTTTCATGAGGTTAAGATTCCACTAATCAGACAAAACTGACATCCCCACCCACTGTTCTTCTTAAATGCATTAATCTGCTTCTCATGGAGGTTTAGAACTTCTGTGCTGTACACAAGCGAAAATGATCCTTCCTCACTTATGTTTTTAGGAGGTGTTTCCCTAGAAACTCTGGAGCACTTCCCAATTTTGTGAATTACTGTCTCTTCAGAAAGAATGGTGGTTTATATTTCTCTTTCCACCCCTCCACCTTTGTTCGTGCCCACACAGCTTGAGCTGATGAATCATGGCTCTTTTATTTCCTCGCTGTTTATCCTCCTGCCCTTGTAGCTTTGAAGATAATCAGTCAGATATATTTCTCCTCCTAAAAGCTATTTTTAAATTGATAAATCAATTGGGAATGCCATTCCTAGGAGGGCTGGTGAGGCTTAATCTCCAAAAAAAGAAAATAGTGTCCATGTTAGGAGCAAAGCAATATAGGCAGAGGTACTTATCAAAAATCCTAATGAATTTTCAATTACCTTGATTTCTCAACTTCACATTTCCTAATATATTTCGTACTGGTCTGATTTGTCTTTTAAAAGAAGTTCTTAGAGGCTGTAGGATCAGGACCATAACCTGACCAGAAGAAGCAGGCAGAAAGTAGTAGGAATAGTTTTGAGATTTCTTTTATTGAGCCAAGCAATGTGGATACTTGTGTTTCAATCTCTTTCTAGTTGTTTATCTCCATTTAAGGAAAAAAAAAAAAAGAAAAAGTATCCATGCATAATTTTGTAATTCCCTCAATGATATCATTGTGTTGTTATTCGAGAGATATACTGTTGTATAATAGGATCTGTATGTCAAGGCTCTTTGAGTTCCCAAATACCATGCAAGAATTTGATCAAAGTGCTTGCAGTGTAGAAGAGATATTTCACTAATACTTAATATTAAGTCTAACAAAACAGATACTTTATTTAGATGCTGTTGGGTGACAATAAGAAGATTCCCATTTTCAGACAGAGTCCACCTTCACTTGGTTGTTGTTTGTAATCAACGGAGAAGGTTTACTTTTCATCCTGTCTCCCGCATCGTTAGAACTATCCTGGAAAAAAACTTTTGCTGTACAAAAAGCGACAATAATTCTCTTGTATTCCCTTCTGAAGTTCTGGTTCAGGAGTCCATATATGATGGCATTAAGGCAGCTGTTGAAATATGCCATGTAATAACTCGATACGAACAACCACTCTGGGATCCTAGGGATTATAGTTTCTGGGTTGACAGCCACAGCAAGGCCTATGAAGTTCAAAGGAGCCCAGCAGACTGCAAACAGTACAAATACCACAAACATGGTCACAAAGTTTCTGAAATCGTGTGGTTTCAGTCTGGGGTTGTTATCGGGTTTAACCCTTCGCCTCACTTGAATAACAAGGATCCATATCCGCAAGTAACAGAAAGTAACTATGGCTATGGGCAGCAGGAAATGGAAAAACACAACTGCGATTGTATACGCCGAGCTCACGGATTGTGCAAATGTACAGGAGTAAATCCTGGGGTCGTATTGTAGCGATCCCACAAAGAGGTTGGGCACGATAGCAACAAACGTTAGGACCCAGATAAGAGCAACGTAGCACAACGAGTTCTTGTCACTGTACAGCTTGTCGTATTTGAGGCTGTGGCAGATGTAGCAGTACCGGTTGATAGCGATGCCTGTGATATTGAAGATGGATCCAATGACACTTAGGCCCATCAAGAAGCCACTAATCTGGCAGTGAAGGTATCCCAGATTCCATCCGTTGTGAAATACAGATGTGAGGACCAGGGGATAAGGGTAGATTGCTACGACCAAGTCTGCAACGGCCAGGCTTACAACAAACACATTTCCTGTAAAATACATATAAAAAGGCAGGTATTAGTTTCAATTTCACTCTTTTCTGTCACTTCTGCTCTCAATATATTAATGACCAGCCCTAGTGGAACACTTTAAATGTAATTAGTTTCAACTTTCCAGATGGAAATTCATTGTCACATATCAGAAATAAGACATTAATTTTTAATCTAAAAAGGAAATAGCTTAACTTGAAGTTGCACCTTTTGAAAGAAAACTGAGTTTAATTACCATGACCTAATATTTTTATCATCTCTTTTATTTGGATTCTTCCAATCACATAGACTCAGAACTTATGTCAAATTAAAATATTAATAACTTTAAGCCTTGCTTTAGTTTTAAATAGTCTCTCTTGAAAAATCAGCAGAAATAATATGCTTACTAATAATTTCAAAACAGTTACCTTTCATATTTAACTTAATTCCCTTTCCTTACATGACCCCTTAACTTTTCCAGTCCTGAAATGAAAACCTTTTTTCCCCATTTGTAGTTCAAGGTCACTAATGTGACTTTTAAAGTGACTCTTTTTCAGTCTACTGGCTGGCACTTAACTAAACCATGGAAATTCATAATTTGAGAAGTAGCATCTTTGTAATTTTAAGTAAAAATTTCTAAGACTCTACCTGAATACAAACTTAGTTGTCTTTCCTAAATTCAGAGACAGACTTTTCAGTAAAAGGAGCAGTGCTAGCAGTGACCAAGACAGTTCCCAGAAACTAGTGATGCCACATTTTCTCTGCCACCCAAGTGGAAAATTAAGCAATGATCCATTCTTTTGATTCTTTTTTTTTAATTTCAGCAAAGGGAGATTATTTTAGATGGTGTTCATTCTTGATAGAACACCCCTCTTCAAAGACAATGGAACTCATCATAACTACATGTTTTGAATTAAACTTTTGAACATAGATTATATATTCTTTTTTTAGTTGCTTAAATGATAACGCATCTGAATGCCTCCCAGCCATTCTTGTTTCTAAGGAAAAGGTCACAAGACACATTGATATAGCTTTTATTCATTTTTAAAAAACAACTACTATATATATTGATCTAGTTATTCATGTCCACATCTATAGAAAGCTATAAATACGTATCTTTACATATATGTGCATAGGTATATAAATGCATGTGTATGCATGTATACATAGGTATGTGTGTGTTTGAGATGATTGCATTTTGGAATTAGATTATCCACTGAAAATGAAATACGGGCTCCTGTTGCAACCTGTAAGAAAATATATTGCTAGTTTTAGGTGACTTAGAATTTCATTATTAATTCAAAGAGGGCTTGATGAACTGGTTTGTGCATTTATTTTGAGCATTTTATTTGAAAATAAAAATAGATAAAAATTGGTTAAAAGAAAATGTAGAAGTATCTATGGATCAATAGGGCATTTTACCTGCTATATTTCTCAAGAGTATCTTTTTTTAATACATTATCTCAAACATTTTAAAATGCATATTCTCTCACTAATCTTATGCTTTAAATGGCAGTTAGAAGTATTAAATCTGCAAACACCTACAGAGAAACACAGAAATTATCTGGCTCAGGATGCTACTTACTCTCTTTTGTTTAAATGTTGATACATGCACAAAGTATCACATTTGATATTCACACTACTGGCAGCTGGGACAAATGCCTCCCTTAAAAGATTGCTACACTAGTTTTCACAGATTTTGTATCTGGTTTTATAAATAACTTTCTCTTGATGGTGGCTGTAGTTCTTTTGCCCAGGAATTCACTGCCAGACTGAAATATGCTTATCCTGAAGGCTTTGGCAGAATTCCAGAGCGTTTCAGCACAAATAGAAGAGCTCCTTTAAGCAGAAGACAAGAAGGGAAAAAACCATTGCTTTCAGGATTTATCCTTGACATAGTTGCAAGCGATACAAGAGTGGATAAAGAGACTTTATGAAGCTCAGAGGTCTGTGTTTATCTTCTGAACTGAGCAGCAGGAAGTGAATGAAAAGTTGCTGTTGGCAGGTTTTTTTCCCGACCAGAATATTGCAGGTTTGATGAAATGGCACCGTATAAACTCCAAATGGGACAAAGAACCGGGACACTTATTGAAATGCAATAATTAAAAGAATCCTATTTACATTTGCTAATAAATTTTTCTGCTTAGCTGGAGACTGCCCATCCCAAACATCTCTTTCTGCCATCCACATGCTCTTCATCAATATTGCTAATATTATCATTGTTTACACACTTGAGCCAAAAGGCTCAGGTATAAGAACAAAGCTAGAAGTGTGGAGAGGTTTTCCCTTTGTTGAAAGAAGACAGATGATACATTTTTCTCTGAATAGTTTTAGCAGCCCTGTGCTTTGTAAACAACTGAGTCTTGGAAGAGTAGGCACTCTCTCTCTGAATCAGCCGAAATGTAGGCTTCCACAAACTGGTGAAACCGTGGTTGTCCCAGTTTATCTTCTCAGTCCACTGCCTGAGAGTGACAAATTGTGAAAGTCTTGGAAATACAAGCTATCCTGGGAGAATATCCTGCATATCCATGGCAGGATATCCTGGAAGCATGTCTTTTTAAAAAAAAAATCATGAGCTTGGAAACCAAGTCTCAGGCTGCCAGCTGAGGGTTAGCATGTCAGCTGGATGACCAAAGCATTGGGCTAGAAACTGCCTGGAAAATAGATACCTGCTTGCAGAGAGGACTTTTAACCTGCCTTTCAGGAACAGTTATCTTCAAACTTGAGTTCAGATAGATTTTCATTTCCTATGAACTCATATTGAGTTCAGCATAGAAACTTTAAGATAAAATAGAAAATTCAACTAAAAATGTATTTGGGTTTAGTATGCTTGTTATATTTTTGGGGGTTCATTGTTTCAGACTCTGAAGTCAGATCTGAAATGATGTTGTGCATTTGCATGTTATATAATATACACTTTAAAAATATAATCCTAGGTTTAGGCACCCACCATTAGTGGAAAGTACTGATGTTCTATTAAATTCCCATATATTTAATGGCATATTGTGAAATCAAACTCTTATGTTTATGGAACACTTGGTGTTGTACAGGTGAGCACCATAAAAAAAAGATATAGGAAAAAAAAATTTCATCTTCAGAGTTGAGTTTGAACAGAATGCTATAAATAAAGTCTGAAGTTCCATATTGAACCCTTTAAAAAGCCACAAAACCAAATCTTGAATACCTCTTCCTTGAACAAAAAGTACTCATTCTCTTTAGAGAATGATACCACGTTACTGTGAAAAATGTGATTTATGTAACTAAAGAATGCTTTACTGTGCATTAACACCAGTTGGCTGAACTGAGAAGGTAGAGGTTGAATTTCTTGACTTTGACATTAGTCAAATAAACCTTAATAAACTTAAGGAGATGTTGTGCTTCGAATGTATGTGGGAAGAAAGACAATCTACTGGTAACCAGCTTTAGCAGGCTATGCTTTTAGACACAATCTAAAGCAACGTTCCATGAAATATTTTCACCACTCTTACTGCAAAAGATGCTTTTTTGTTCAGCAAACACATAGCAACATCAGACCTACCTGCTGAACAAAAAACTGCTTTAAAGCAACAGAAAAAAAATACATGCTCTCCCAGACAATTTAACTTTTCCAAGAGCAAAAATACAACATAAGCTGATTGTAAAAACTTTTACAGATTATATAAAAAAATGCTTATGAGATTAATTGTCATGATCATAGAATCATAGAATGGTTAGAGTTGGAAGGAACATTAGCGATGGAGTTCCAACCCCCCTGCCCTGGGCAGGGACACCTCCACTAGAGCAGGTTGCTCCAAGCCCCATCCAGCCTGGTCTTGAACCCCTCCAGGGATGAGGCAGCCACAGCTTCTCTGGGCAACCTGTAAAGAATTTCTTTCTGGTATCTAATCTAAATCTCCCCTCTTCCAATTTAAAATCGTTACCCCTTGTCCTGTCACTACACTCCCTGACAAAGAGTCCCTCTCCAGCTCTCCTGTAGATATCGACAAAGAGTCCCTCTCCGGCTCTCCTGTAGATATTGGTAGGCTGCAGTGAGGTCTGTCCCTTTCTTGTGGCTGTTTCCATGCTCAAAGTGGTGTCTCAGGGACATGTTAACACTAGATTTTCTTCATATCCCAGGAACGTTTTGCCCTGAATGTTGTTCCATTAGCACCTGTATTTCACTTTTAAAACATCACAAACAGCTATAAATTCAAGGGGTGAAAGATGTTTCTGTGAGTGCCTAATGCAAATTTAATAAAATATTCCTGTTCATGTACCTGGAGACAGATCTTAGCTCTGCAGGCTCAGTAACTCTTCTCCCTGGGACCTTAACCAGTAATAACATTTCAGAAAAGGAAGATCTTTTCATAATCTTTCTGGCATCAATTTAATATTGGAAAGTTTCTGTACCTGGCAGCGCAGTCTGGGATACCACAAGGTCACGTGCAGTAAAAATTGTTAAATAAAAATACTTGTAAGTGTACAGCCACTGTTTCTTAGGCAAAATCCCAAAGCTCAGTAAGGTTACCTACACAAGCAAGTGTGCAGACAGCCCCAGCTTCACTGCAGAAAGATTTGAAAGGTTTAAGAAACTAACAGTCCTTGTAGCTCAGCATCAAAATGGGACAACACAGCTGAAGAGAAATGTAGGAATAAATATTACATAAGCTCCAGTTTCTCCTGGGAGCTTCATTCACTTTACAGATCATAATATCAACTCCCTTAGATCTGAAAAGCCTATTTTTAAACTAAAGACGCTATTTATAAACCTGGCCTGAATCAAGAAGTCCACGTGCACATTAGATTTGAATAGCGTGATGGGCCTGTGGGTTTTGTTTCTCATTAGCAAATTAACCCTGCTG
Organism: Calidris pugnax; assembly: GCF_001431845.1. Taxonomy (NCBI): domain Eukaryota; kingdom Metazoa; phylum Chordata; class Aves; order Charadriiformes; family Scolopacidae; genus Calidris; species Calidris pugnax. Next base: position 5,789,623 of record NW_015090868.1, on the reverse strand, counting down.
CTGCAGGTGGTGATGCAAGGAAATTTGAATGACTTAAAGCTCACAATGAACCTTTTAGCTTTAAGCACATGGAGGACAACCTTTTTCTTTTTAAGCTGAAAAAATACCTTCTATTATTTAACGATTTTCTTAAAACCTTATCCAAATGTATGCGTCTGTCATATAATAAAAGAGATTTTCATATCCTCTATCATCTAGTTGGTTCACTAATGAAACCAGCTGTGTAATTACAGCCATGGCAATTGCCTACAGCTGTAATGATGTCAGGTAGGCAGCTTGTTAGCACTGAGGAGAGAGTATT